>NW_008580159.1:273756-328994 GCF_000520115.1 Aphanomyces invadans
CGTCTGACCAACTTGAGACCTTGTGATCGGATGGTCATTGTCGCCAATGGTGGCAGAACACGCGCGACCAAAATGGGGACCATGCGGGTGACCACCAACACCGGCGCTTCCTAGTCATGGAAGACGTGTTAGTAATTGACGCAATGCCGTCAACTCTCCTGTCGGTCTCTGCCATGATGCGGCGCGACCCGAAGTTCGCTGTCACACTCGATGCTCATGGATGCAGTATCATGCACGGCACCAACACAGTCGCAATGGCGACAGTCGACCTAACCGAAAGGTCTACGTCTTGGACCTCGCCACGACAACTGAGGAATGCAACTTCGCAACTGACACCCCCAAGTATACCATCGCTGCACAAGAAACGTCAGCACTCTGGCACCAACGCGTGGGACACTTACCCACCGCAGCAGTGAATCGATCGCGGCGCAATGGGACTCGGTTCACCGAAGGGACTACCCGAACTCAAGACTAAATGTGAGTGCTGTGTCATGAACAAGATCACCAGATTCTCACCTCCCAAGGAACGCACACGGTCGTTCCTCCCAGGGGAGTGTTGGGTGTCCGACACGAAGGGCCCTATGCGGACCGAGTCAGTCGGAGGATGCCGGTACTACACTGTATACCATTTACCTCGATGTCGGATCAGGCATGAAGGTCGTCAGGTTCGTCAAGTCAACGGACTCTGCCAGTCAACAGGAAAACTTCACCAAGTTGAAGTCTTGGTCGGAGGTCCAGACCGGCCGCAAGATCAAGATCTTCCGATCTGACGGCGGGCCGGAGGATTCGTCCCAAGACTTCAACGAGACACTGAAGACCTGGGGCATCACCCACGAAAAGTCTTCAACAGACAACCAATGGCAAAATGGAATTGCTGAACGAGCTCACCGTTCCATCATGGAAATGGCAATGGCAATGATGTCCCATGCCGGCCTCGCCAAGCGATGGTGGGCAGAGGCGGTGAACACCGCAGTGTTCATCCAGAACAGGGTGCCCCACGCACGGCTCAGCGGCCACTACCACCCCGATCGAGGCCTTCACGGGACACCGTGCCCGCCTGGACAAACTTCGCGTGTTTGGATGCATCGCCTACAACATGGTCAAGGAGCCTGAGAAAAGAGACAAGCTCGCACCCAAGGCCATCAAATGCGTCATGATGGGCTACGCTGAGGCCCAGAAAGCATACAAGTTGTACGACTTGGAGCAACAAAAAATGGTGACCAGCGTTCAGGTCGAGTTCCGGGAAACGAGTTCCCAGGCGTTCGCACACCCATCGACGAGTACCTAGTGACTCATGGTGATGACGACGACGATGAGGAAGAAGAACTTACCATAAAGAAACAGTGGCCACAAGGCCCACCCCTATCTCTGTGACAACGTCACACACCCAAGCGGCACCACGAAGCCACATCAAACAGGGTACAAGACCGTCAATACACTCCACCTCCGTCACTGCGACGTCACAACCCCATTTGGCACCGCGAAGCCACTTCAAACCGGGCAAGAAACCTTCAATACCCCTCATCACGCCCGGAATGACATCGCGGGAAATCCATTATCCCAATCTGGCTGACGTGACGCCATCCACTTACTCTAGTCCTAACACCAGGATGACAATGGCCGATTTTGACTCACCACCTGTTGGCATTCGTGGGATGGCCCTACGAGACAGAAACAAGATTAGAGTCCCATCGAGAACGAAGACGAACATACCACCATAATGAGTCACCGCGCCAACGCCGCCACGGATGTCGAACTTGGCACCACCATGACCATTGACAGTGTGGAATATGCCTGCTCCGCTTTGCCACCTACGGATGATACCCCTCAGAGCCACTATGAGGCTATGCGACCGCTGGATTGCACAGAATGGATGAAGGCTGAAGCGCTGGAACTGGAACAACTTCGTGACGCCGGAACATGGCAGCTCGTTGACCTCCCACCCGGCCGCAAGGCTATCGGCTCCCGGTGGACGTATGTAAAGAAGACCAACTCTGCCGGAGAAGTTGTCCGTTACAAGGCCCGCCTAGTGTGCAAAGGTTATTCGCAAGTGGAAGGCGTGGACTACACAGACACCTACTTACCGGTAGTCAAGATGGGGACAATTCGAGCATTCGCTGCCTTCGTGGTCTCCAACGGATATGTCATGGTCCAGGCGGACGCCGACACAGCGTTCGTCCAAGCCAAGATTGACGAGGGCGTACTGCTGTAAGTTGAACAACCGCCTGGCCACGACGACGGAACAAGCAGGGTCATGCTGCTAGCCAAGGCCCTGTACGACCTCAAGCAGGCATCACTCGTCTGGTTCGAACACTGCCGCAAGATCCTCCTGTCGATTTCATTCCACCCCAACGCGTATGACCCTTGCCTCTACCAAAGGATGACGGTAGATAGCGTTGAGATGATCAGTACTTACGTGGACGATTTATTCGTAATGACCAAGACGTCCACCGCTGCGGAAAAGATCCTCGACCAGCTCGAGGCCAAAATGAAACACAAGCGCCAGGGCATAGCATCCTACTTCTTGGGGATCAAGATCGACCGTCAAGACAAAGTGCTCACCATGAGCCAAGCGGCATACGCTCGAAAGGTCTTGGATCGCTTCGGGATGGCCAATTGTCACACCTACGCTACCCCCGAAGTCGACGACTGCGAAGACCTATGGCACGACGAACAACAACCGCGGACAGACGAATCCGCCTACCGCTCCATGGTGGGGTCACTCATGTACTTGATGGTGTGCACCCGCCCTGACATAGCGCACGCTGTGCAGCGTCTGTCCCGTCACTTGCACGACCCTCGCGAGCCGCACATGATCGGGGCCAAACGCGTCATGCGCTATGTCAAGTCGACCTTGGAACACGGCTTGACCTTTCGGGCCGGCGATTGCGAAACTTGTCGGATATAGCGACGCGTCCTGGGCCAACCGCGATGGGCGCCGGTCGACCACAGGTTACATCTGCTTCGTGGGCGGCGCAGCTCTGTCATGGAAGTCAGCACGTCAACGTGTCGTAGCACTCTCTACCTGCGAGGCAGAGTACATCGCCCTCGTTGAGCTGGCCAAGGAAGTCATGTGGCTCCGTGGTCTCCTACAAGGAATGGGGGTAGATCAATCTGCTCCGACCCTCACCTGGTGTGATAACAAGGCAACCATCGCAACGGCCGAAGGAAGCGGCATGAGCGAGAGAAGCAAGCACATGGACGTGCGCCTCCACTACGTTCGCCAACATGTCCGAGACAAGTCCATTGACGTCCGTCACGTTGGTACTGCCGAACAACTCGCGGATATCCTAACCAAGGTATCGACCAAGGAAGCCATCGCGAAGTTCAAAAATGCAGCAATGACAGTTGGAAAATCAACGGCCAACGGTGACATCAAAATTGGCCAATCAGACGCTGTCTCCCCTACAAGACCAACATAGGGGGGTGTTGAGAATGTTGTTCCCTCAGGGAGCCAACTTCTATTTGTATCTCAAGGACATGTCCAGGGAAGACATGTGTCTGCACAATTGTTGGCACAAGACGGGATCACAGAAAGCTATGTGAGCCATTCATATACTTGTAGGATTATGTATGGGCAACGGCCTAATATATTACTCTTGAATCAACCACAAAGGCCTCACAGCCTTTTCGCCTCGACCTTTAAGTCGCAACAGGGACCTGCAGTGGATGTTCCCCGGGAGAGGCATCGTCCATGCCGAGATGCCGGCGAGTCGCGACGCCCCCGCCATCGGGCTCCAGCTGTGGCTCAACTTGCCTGCTCGGTTGAAGATGACCGACCCCAAGTACCAAGAGATCCCCGCGTCGGGCTTGCCACGGGCCAAGGACGGCAATGTGAGAGCCATCATAATCGCCGGCGAGGCCATGGGTGAAACGGCATCGATCCCCTCACCGCAAGTGTCGATGAATGCACCAACTTTTTGCACTCCCTATACACAGCAGGATTAAAGGCAGGCACGGTCGACGGCGCGAAGACCACCCTTGTTGCATTCTTCCGCGATCACAAAGTCACGCCTAATCCAGCGCAAGATGCGCAAACCAAACGCTACATAATTGGCCTGCAAAAGTACAACAGGATCCACAACTTGGACGACGAGAAGAAAGTACACCCGCTCTCGGTGCACGAACTATCAACATTGATGAATGAATTCGCTCAAGAGACGCCATTGATTGCCACTATGCTCCAATTCCTGTTCTTATGCTGCTTTTTTGGGTGTTATCGAATTGGTGAAGTTCTGGTGCTAACTTGGAGCGATGTTGCGTTTGGTCAAGATGGTCAAGGTCAATATACTGTATCTCCGTGCGACTCCGATGGCATAAAAAGGCATCTGTGGAGAAGGAGTCCCAGATCCTTCACCTTGTGGACGAGTCTTTGTACCCTTGCTTGCGCGTGTGTGCTATGTATAACTCTTATTTGACACAAATTAGAGCAACGAACATCAACATGAGCAAGGATGCATTTGTATTCCCATCGTTCACTTTGAACAGTTTTGGTGCACTGAAAGTTGACTGGTTTAAGCGCCTTGATCAAGCCCATCTCCGGCGTAAACTTTCGGCTATTGTTGAGAGAACTTCAATGCTCCCAATTGGCATGTCCCCACACAGCATGAGGCTAGGTGGTTGTTTCTACCGTGTCTTTGAGTCAACCCAGCGCCGGTTTAACATCCGCGAGCTCATGGCGTGGTGCCGATGGGCTGACGCCAAGACTTGTTGTGAGTACCTTGTGACACGCACAATCAGTCGCGAGATTGATCCGCGTGATTTGCTACGTACGGCCCGGTCTATCGGAGTTGATCATTTGGGGGGTGGAATTGGTGACCATGCCTCTAAACTGCTGGAGTAAATTCACCGCCAAGTTGTCCATGACTCTGGCCTCTCGTCCATCGTCCCCGTACAAGCAGATCCTCAACCAAAGTGTAAGAAGTTCAAGGAAGAGTCCATGCGCAATTTTGTTGTTCACAAGAGAATTGCAACTGCAAGGAATGCTGACGACGCCTAGCGGCAGTGGTTCTTCCCTGACTTGAAAGCTGGACTTGTTTGCGGGCTCAAGGACTTCTCTAAGGAGATGATCAAGTACTATAGAAGGATGAATTCGGAGCGGCTCACCTTGTCACGGGCATTTGCAAAGTTCCGGTCATTGACCGAGTTTAAGGTCGCGTTCGCAGGGCACACAGAGACGTGCTCCGCCCTTTTGCGGGAGGTTCGTAAGCAAAGGCGCAATGGTCTTTTGTAATTGGATAACAAATACTGTATAACCTCCAATTAAACTCATGTCGGTTTGCCTTGTCGGTTCCTTGATTCAATCTATACGTGGCAGACACGCCTTGCCACAGACACGACCAACCAAGATTACGGTACATGAACAAATTTTTATCAGACCAAATACAAATGACATGTTGAGTTCTTGAAGTATAGCATCCTCGTTAGTATAGTGGTCAGTATACCTGCCTGTCACGCGGGTGACCCGGGTTCAATTCCCGGACGGGGAGCTTCTTTTTAGCTTAATGCGATGGAAGTACGTTTGTGGCATTCAACTCGTCAGGTGTCACCAGAGCGCAGGCAGCTCCATCCCTGTGACCTTTCACACGTTCAAATGTGAACTACTACGTGCGGCATTGGAGTATGATGATTCGTCCAACTTGGTGCTGGAGTGTTGGCATCCTTTCGGCTTCGAATGTTCACGTTTCTTGTCACGTCGTTTCGATTTAAGTGACACACGATTCGCATTCGGACGGGCAAAATGAACGATGCGTTGGCTGTCGTTGTCAATCAAGTCGGGATTCCACTCCTCGTCCGTCCGTACGGTCAAGCCCAAGTCCCTGCGACTGCTGCCATTG
Organism: Aphanomyces invadans; assembly: GCF_000520115.1. Classification (NCBI taxonomy): domain Eukaryota; phylum Oomycota; class Saprolegniomycetes; order Saprolegniales; family Verrucalvaceae; genus Aphanomyces; species Aphanomyces invadans. The sequence goes on from NW_008580159.1 coordinate 279,594, forward strand.
GAATCGTCAATGCCATCTTTGACGCTGCGTTGGGCTCCAACAAGCACGTTGCGTTCCTGGAGACGATGCAATACCGCGTGGCGTATCGACACACAGACGACGGATGGCTCTTGACGCTCTTCAACTCCGAGCTCCTTCCAAGGCAACAGAGCAGCCAAACGCTACAGTGGATCGATCGGATGTTGCATCTCGTCCTTCGCCCTTCGCTGTTTGCATCCACGGATGCTGGATCGCAAAAGTTTGAGGTCACTAGGCACATTGCGTTCTTGGATTACATCATGACTCATCAATCGGACCTTGAATTGGCGGTGGGCATTCCGCTAATCGCTTCCTCGATCGACCAAGCGTTGGACATGATGAGCATCGGCGTGGCGTGGGCTGGTCCAATGTACATTGTTAGCGACGGAGCCATCCTGTTGGACAACGACAACAATGTCGACAACTCTTTCGACAGCTGGCTCCTCGTGCTCTTGGTCATCGCCGCGGAGCTCCTTCTCGAGCAGCCTGCAAAACCAACGCTCCAGTTCCCCGTCTATATCAACATGGTACGTGCCTCGACAATTGTTTGTGTGACGACGTTTCCACGATGCGATTTAGATACCCCATCAGATGATGGTAGTCCAAGTTCCTTCGAGCACGCACCTCGTCTGGTTTGGTTTGACTAGCGGAGACGTCAGGATCTCTGGCGAGGACGTGCACAAGAAGCTGATCGAGTGGCACCGACGGGCATGCTCCCTCTTGCCGACATTGTGGAACCTGCCACCAGCAACGAGTGAGCAGTGGCCAGCTCTACTCGGGTGCGGAAAATGTGTCGAAAACTTGATCACTTCACGATTTCAGGGTGTAGGTACTGCCTATTTCGCCAAAGCCCATCGCCACGATGCTCCGCCACAGTGGCCATCAAATCAACGGCTGTACCATCAGCAACGCCACCTCAGCTCAAGACCTCTCTGCTTTGTCCAACACCTCAGGACATTTACACCCTGTTGGGCCATGGCATCCTCCGCCTTTGCCACACAACCCCGTCTTCCACGACGAATCAAGACAACCTACTCGTCTTGGGGGTAATGGAATCTCTTCGTTTGGCCTTTGTCCGACTTCTCAAGCGAGATCGGTGTGTAGAATAACCTGGTCGTGCTATACGCAGTTCGGCCACCCGTTCACATCGTTGCCGTTCTCACCGGCCCAGTGGAACTTTCTGCTGCGATCAAAGTAGCCGATTATCTGGCCCAAATTGCGTGTTCTGGATAACGAATCGTGCTTGCAATGGATTATTCCAGCGACGGCATGTCTTCGAATTCGTGCTCGAGCTCTTGTTGCAGCTCCGACGCTTGTTTTTTCTTGTTGACAGCAACCAATCGATCCATGATGTTGTCCTTGTACAGCTTCTTCTCCGCTTCATGATAGCTCTTGATGTATTTTGCAAGCGTCATCTAAACGATCAGTCGTGAGAGGTCCGTGCTCGTCGGCTGCGCTCATGCCAACACGCACAGACCTTGGATCGTTTTAGGTCCATTTGCGTCTTGACAATTTGAGCATCGCTCCCGCCATCCGTCAACTCGACCGCCTTTTGCAAACTCGCTTCGGCCTCGGCCAAAAACTTGTTGGCTTTGTCGATCACCCAAAACTCCTTGCGGTCTTCCTTGGCCAGCTCGTCGTTCAACTTGCCGAGAAAAACAAGACTGCGACGAAAGTGGGCCTTGGGCAGCGCGTTGTTGATTTCAATCGCCTGGCGAGTTGCTTCCATCATCACTGGACTGCGAAACTATTATGGCCGACGACTGTACCTTGTCGCAATCCCACTCGGCATCGTTCCACTTGCCCAGCTTGATTTTACACAGCGCCCGGTTCAAGTACAGCGGGACTTTGTGGTTGTTGATGCGAGTTTTGTCTTCGGCCGACACAAGCACTTCCCATTCGTCCTTGCCGTAAAAGTTATGCACAAACGCCTGAAAGGGCCAGTCAAGTCGGCAAGTCTCGACCGATGACGTTACCGTGTCGTAGCATTTTTGCGCGCTTTCGTAATCCCCTTTCTTGACAAGGGCATTGCCTTCTTCCTTTTGCTCGCTTGAGCTGCGCAGTCGCTCGTCTGGTGACCAAATGAGCGAACGGATTGAAAACGATCTTTCTAGGCGTACCCACAGTTGCGGGAGGGTTTGCCTCGAGCATTTTGCGGTCTTCTTCAGCCTGACGTTTGCGCGATTCGGCCAACTCGGCCGGTGACGGGAACTTTGGCAGTGGTTTCTTGATGCCAGCGACAAAGCGAGATTATATACAACACAGCGGAATGGTCTACGTACGCCGTAGCTCACGAGTTCGATTTCGTAATCCAACACCTCGTTCGGCTCGACTTTAGGGGCTAACCCTTGGACGCCGTACCCGTATTCGGGCTGAATGATGAATCGCGCGACTTCGCCAAGGTTCATTGTCATTACTGCAATATCCAGACCCAAAATGACTTTTCCTGCGCGGACAACTGGATGTGAGCTCTCGATGGATGTGGGGTACCGTGGTATACCACGGCCAATGTGAAACTCAAATGCGTCGTCTGTCCCGCCCGCGTTCTTTCCATCAACAACATCGCGCCTGTAATGATTACCATGGAGTCAACAACCATGCGCGAGAAAGAATGTGACGAGGACGTACGTGGTGTCGAAAATGGACCCATCGTCGAGTCGACCAATGTATTGAACGAATGTTGGGCACCCCTCTTCGATGAACTTGCCATTGGAATCCCCTTCCTTCAAGATCTACAGCATCGCGCAGTCAGGGACCATCGCCACACAACTGGCCCAACCTTCTTAAGAACACCTCCGTCCGCTTTGGGCGAGATGTCAACATACCCGTCCGCACAAAACGCGCTTTTGTCGGGATCGAAGAATGCTTTCGTCTTCCTACAACATTGCATCAGTCGCATGCCTATCCGACTGCTGTGACTCAACACACCTGGCGCAATGCGCGCAGATCTTCTCGACGTTCGTCACCAAGTCCACGCCCCAGCCACCGCAGACGGTGCAGCGCACGTACTCGTCCATGTCGTTTGTCGAAAACTCCAGAATGCGGATACCTTGTCAAGTACGATTTTTTACGAAAAAGTGGAATTAATCCGTTAAGAACGATAGAGGCGAACATGCCCGCGACGCAGTCGGGCATCGAGTGCGTGACCCGAGGCAAGGTCCCGTGTGTGAATGTCTACGCATTTGTCGATGGAGAACATGGATGTACATTGCTCTGGCTGCCGACGTCGTTGTGGGCATAGCAAGAGCGCCCACTGGCGGGAACGTCAACCACCGCTCGGTGCATGCGATGGGGGTATGCATGGAGGGACGGACAGCCTCAGAAACGCAACTGGGTTTTGCTCGACGCTTCCCTCTATAGAGTCAACCCCCGAGTCGTCGGCATCCTTTTCCTGCCATTGCACAGGATGCCACCTCGAATGCCAAGGCACATTGAGAACGGTTGGAAAGTTGAGTCCATGTAGTACACGTCGTGGTACGGTACATCCAGTTGCTCGCTTCAAAAGGTACTGGAACTTTCAAGCAACGAGCGGCGTGGTTTCGCGAGCGGGCGTAGATGAAGGAAACTACGTTGCTCAGGCTGCTGAAGCTGTGCACTATCCAATGGACTAGATCAGTTTAGCCGAGGCGCCGATTGCGGTAGTGCCGTTTTGGCACATGACTTGAAAGTCTGCCTAGTCTATTTGGCACTGGGGGCCGAACGCCACACTCCACCACATGCAACTGACAACACTGCAGACGCCAGCTATGCGAGCTTCCAACCGACATGGGCGTAATATCATGTGCACACGTTGTCTTGATATTGTAGATCAGCCACGTGACTTCGCCAGCACTCAAAAGCGCTTTGTATGTTGGTGGGCCCGGCACGCACACTCAACGCCCACAAGATTGAGCGACGTGTAGAGTAGACCAGTGCAGGCTGGCCTCGAAACAAGACTAGCAGACGCATCCCACGCACAACACCCCATCGACGAGATCAAACATGTTTTGGCGCAGTTAAGATGCAAATGCTCGGACTGCACGTGATTCCGAGCTGATGCCAATCACGTCCTGTACCCCAGACTGCGCGTACGTGGCAAATGTTGACATTTCGCCATGTTAAGCGGCTTGCGAGGACGTCGAGCGCCGAATCAGTGGTAACGCTGATGGACCCGTTGTTGCTTTGAAAGGTCACAACGTCACGACTTCCCCACGCCCACTTGAAACAGCTAGCTCTACCATGTCGTAGGTTCGATCTGAGGCTTTGTAGCGTCGCTCCTCGTCCCATCTGCAACGGGGCATGTCGAGGTCGCTTCGAGGCAAATACGGATCCAACCAGGGGCTGGAGCCAAGAACAGTGTTTGAAGGCCGTGCGAGCACGCGCGATGGATGTGCGATGTATTCGCCAGACCAGAGCCCGACGCCACCTCTGCAATCAGCATGTTGTCCGCTGCGGGGTTGAGAATGGCAGACACAACGGAGACGACACGCCGCGGCTCGGTGGCCCGTCTCACTGTTCATAAACGTCCCTATGTCATACGTGTCAACTCTTGGCGCATGAGACTCCCCCCAAACGTCGACACTTACGGCATTGCTCTGTAAGCAGTTGGCACCACCAGTTTTAGCGTGATCGTGAAATACGCATGCGCTCCATTGACCTTGGTTGTGGCCAGCGTCCGGAGAACGATCTCGATGCCTCTAGGACGACTAGCTGCACGGTGCCAGAGTACGCGAGCTCCCGAAACTCGCCAATATCCCGCTGGAAAAGGTGAAAGCTCGCAAAAAGTGGGCCACCACCGCGCCGTTTTGAAGCTGCGTCGTCAGCATCGTGCGATTGCTGGCACTCGTGGATATCAAGCTCATTTCACCGAGAATGGTCTTGTTGGACGAACAGCCCACAAATGACAAACGAATCCCGAGAACAACCTGAACGAAGTTTGGGACACCACACGATCCATTGGACTGCGCCAACGTCATGCGGTATTGCGCTCCAAACGCATATTCGTCAGTGTATATCATCAGCTCATGCTTTTGTACGTTGCCATTGCACCGAGTACATGCCCCGACCAGCGATTTCCCAAGCCACCACTTCGTCGTTGAGCGTTTAGGAATTCCAGCCACACTTGGCCGTCACTTGTCGCCACATCGTTGACGGTGGCAGTGCCATCGCCAGTTCCCCAGCATTGTGTACACTCGACATTTCACGCTGCCGCTTCGAATTAGACGGCTCCAAGACTTCCGACAGTCTTTGGAATTCGTCATGGGGACCACCGCGTCAAGTTCACTCAGCAATCCTGCGTTGTGAGATCGAAGGCACGACTGCCCACTTTTCTCCCGCGCCAAGCACGTCGACCTCAACACCTCCATGCGAAACACGGTCGAATTGCAACGCAGGTTATGAAGGGTTGAGTCAACGAGGCGGCAATGCCGACGCGGTGCTCCGTCAAGCCCAGGACATGACACTTCGAAAGTTCACACTGGACATGGTTCGCCATGTAAGACAGCGAAGCACTCGCCCTTCGTCGCTTTGTGGAGTCCGTTATGCCATTGCCATGTGTGGTTGGCAATTGTTGGCCGATTTTCCCACAGGTTTGGGGAGAGCTCTGGTTGACTGTACTGGTCGTCGCAGCAGCATCGTCCCCTCCTACGTCGATACCAATCTACGTGATCTTGTCACCGCTTCACGCCAACTGCTTTCCATCTGAAAAATACATGGCGGCAGCAGGCCGATCGAAGCTGGAGCGCTTGCGTCTTTACAAAAAATTCCAGACATGCCGAGTGGCATCGTTCACTCCCCTTCACCATGACCGTACGTACAACTAACGTGCTCATCTTGTGCATCCGACATGGTGAAGGCCAACACAAGCGGCTGGCTCGCTCCGACGGCACTGAGGGTCCGCGGCAGCAAGCAAGGCTTGTCAACAGTACACTGAGTTTGAGGGAGCAGGCTCGGTCGGTTGTGTAGCAAGACGAAATTACTTCCATTGTACACCACAAACTTTGACCAAACCGACATCTGGGCGATCGAAGTGAGAAGGCGAGGCCGGGCCTGGGCACCATGGGCCATGCCAGGCATGCGTTCGCTTCTAGCCTTTCCGTCAACGCCAACGTGAACGATGCACTCAGGGCGAACAACGCGACGAAAGTGGGACGAAGCGCAAGGCCATCGCGATGTAAACGGACTGATGAGGTTGTAAATTTGGCCGAACTGAATTACTTCTACCTTGGCCATTTCCCACCCAAGCGCTTCAAAGTGGTTGGCGTCGCCTCGCCAGATATTGTTGTTGCAGAATCGTTCAAGACGTTTTTGTAGCGCCAGAACAGGAGAACCGTCGCCCACGGCCCCCGTATATACGACATGGTCGTGATCGACCGCGCCTGACGTTGTTGCAGCGCGTTTTCAACGTCGATCGTGTCGGCGAGGCTCATCTGTGTGTTTGGACACCACTTCAAACGACAACAAGTACCGGAATTCGTCTGGCACGGGCAAATTCTTGGCAAGTCGAGGGCGGTCGTTCATCGGCATTGCGCCTTCCGGTACCTCTTCTAGCGCCTTGCGATGCCTATCGTGCACACGTTACGATAATGCAGGCGTAAGCTGCTGTCCAGTTCGTGTTGCGCATGGTCGTGTCGAAGTAGTTGGCCAAACACCGGCGCGCTTCGTCATGTGGGTCAAAACCACCCAACAGTAACCCAATAGTATTGCGCGGAAAACGTCAAGCGGGCTCGCAGCTCGCGAATCGCTCGGGTTAGCGCTGCCATGTCGGTGACAAATACGCGTCGTACGTAAGCCAAATCAAACGTGCTCTGAACGACGTCGCTGGCACAGTCCTAATTGCACTCCGTGGGCAACACTCTTAAAGGGTATTTGCCTCGATGCTTGTACCAGTGTAAGGCTCCACAGCGCAAGCGTCCGATCGCCACACCAGGCAATGCCGCGCAATCCTGTTGCGACAGTCGGTTTGAACCCATCTGGTGTGGCTCTACCCACCCGTCCTAAAAAATCCGCTGATGTCACTCGCGCTCCTTGCCTTAATGTGTGCTCAATCAATACACATGGCTCCTCCAAGCGCGGCCCTGCAGTCTACCTTGCCATCCATCGACTTGTGCAGCGCGGCGCGCGTCTGGGAGACGGTGACCCGTCCAGTTTCGTTCAGCTTTAAGGTCAAATTTTGGCCAATCAGAGTAGAGGAATCCCCAAAAATGGGGTTCTCTGGTGAAAACTTCGATTTTTACTTCGACGACCCCGCGCCCCACCAGTCACATACTCAAGATGAAGATGTATTCTATATTTTGCAACTTCGAGTTTGAATCGCACTTTGGCAGAATATTATTATTTACATTCTTCACTGGGAATTTGTATGATATGGTTGTTGTATTTCGTACGAATGAATCCATGGGACTTTTCCATCCACCCTTAACAGCGCCGCCGGCCGACGCAGTGCACGAGGCGGACCAACGCCCCTGGCCGTACGTCGATGAAGTTTGGCAAAGTCCTGCAGCAATCGATAGAGCTGTCGTCCTCGGAGTGGGAACACTCGTGGGTCGACTACAAACAGCTCAAGCACATCATCAAGGACTGCGCTCACGTGTCGAAACACGACAAGCTCAGGAAAGAAAAGCTGGAAGCCAACAAGCTCCAAAATGGAAACAACGATACCATACGTACGTTCTAGATGCGTCGGCGGGCTCTCATGTCGTCGACGATGTCTGCGCAGGCCAATCCCCCGACGAACTCAACTTCTTCCGCACCGTGCGAGGAGAATTGGCCAAAATCACAAAACTCTTCATGAAGGAACAGTCGAGATACAGCGTGTCGGTGGGCGAGATTGAAGCCGAGTTTGAGAAGCTCCAAGTATGCATCGTTGACTCAACCATTCGACCTCACGTTGCGCGGTTCGTGGTAGACAGATTCCGACGCAAACCTGGAGAAGAAAACGAAAGTCATGGCAAGCTGCGTCGCGTTGTTCAAGGAAATGTTGCTCCTGGAGAACTTCGCCTTGATCAACTACTGCGGCATTTCCAAGGTGCACACTTCTTGTGTCCAACGACACCTGCGCGGGAACTTGTCCTGACGGTGTGGCATTAGATTCTAAAAAAACACGACAAGTGGACGGGATACAACACCCGAAGCAAGTTTGTCGAGTCGGTCCTGAACAAGCAGCCATTCGCTGCCTACTCGACGCTCCTGGCCATGATCAATTGCGTCGAACAAGTATTTATGAAAGCCACGGGCTCTACCATTGCCCAACATGACAACACAACTGACTCGCGCATGAACCGTGCGGTGGAAGTGCAGTGCGGGTACTCGATGCTCCAGCTCCACGCCGATACCGAGTCGAAACCCCCGGCAATCGCTGCGTCTGCTGCCCCTTCCACCACTTCTCACGACGGCGCGCCGCTCAAGCGCCCAGTGAGTCTCCACGACCTGTCCATCTTACGCGACGAAGGTGTTCGGTTCAAGCGCACAGAAGAAGAAACGCTATCCCCTATCCAGTCAGGTCCTTCCGACGACGATGAAGACGACGCAGCGTACGATGGATGCGAAGAAGACGAGGCACCGCCACGTGCGCCGAACCGGAGCAAGCGGACCCGGGAGGACGGCCAAGACGACGAGAGCGACGACGGGGCGTCGTCGTCCGCCGCTGCGTCCGGCAAAAAGAAGATGAGCTTCTCTACGATTTTGAATTGAACGCATTCCGACCGTCCTGCTGTCGTTCGAGTGCTGGCCATGATGGTGGTACAGGTGGGAGCTGTTCGTGTATACTTAGGCGTAGTACCGACCGACCAAAAAGAACAGCACGGCACACACCAGCACATGGAAAAACGTGATGGGCTGCATGAGCCGCGATGAGGTATGGAATGGATGAAGGGATGCGCAGCGTACCTTGGCCGCGGGAGGAAGCGCCGACACCGCATCGCCGCGCGTGGGGGAACTAGCGCCGTCGGTCGCGTCAGCAGTCGTCCTTCGCTGTCGCAACGTGCCCATTTCAGTCGTTTGCCGCTTCAACCGCGCCTGCTCCGCTGTGAGTTTTTGGTTCTGCTGACGAAACTTGTCCAAGTCGTTAATCAGCGTGTCTCGCTGCGCCGTCAGTTGCACGGTAAACGCAACCAGCTACAAGAGTCCGTGAATCCAAGGGAGCGCTGTGCAGCAACGTAATCCAGGTACCTCGTCGTACTTCTTGCGAAGGACGGCCATTTCAGAAGCCAATTCGAGAATGCGCTCCGACTCGTCCAACGACGTCGCGGAGGCAGTTCGACCGTTCGTGGAGCTGCTAGGAGCATGACTGGTTGAGGCGCTTACATAGTTGCTCGCGGCGGAATCGGTGGGAGACTTGTCGAGCAGGGCGTTGCTCAGCTGTTGCGGCGTGGTCAACTCGCTGGTCCCTACGTTGCTGCTGCTACTGCTGGCTACAGTTCCTTCCATGAACCGACAGCGCAGTTTCTTGTTACTGATCTGCGTCTTTTCAGCATGGTTCCACAGCGACGTGAGATCATCCATGACTTCCTTCGCTTGCTTCTTCGTTAGCAAATCACAAAATTCCGCTTCCACTCCAACTGACTGCACGAGAAACTTGTCGTTGGAGAGTTGGCGCTCCGTCGGGTCCAATCGCAGCAATTCGTCGCAGTCCTTCTGCTGAAGAATAACAAGCACCGTCGCGGAACTGTTGGGGCCGATCACGCCTTGGTTCGGACGCACCAAGTACCGCATTGGCCGAGTCGTCTTGACCTTGAACGCGATATTTTCGACATTGCTGGGGTTGGAGATGGTCAAAGCAGCCTGCGGCGAGCTACTGGGCGACAGGGCGAACGACAGCGAGTCCACGGGCTCGAGCGTGATCATGTGGCCGGCACCTGACGAGTTCATCCTGGGCCGTCGCTTCTTTCTTCACTGAGGGGATGATATGGCCGTTATGGACAATATTTTTTTGCTCGAGTCGCGTTGTCACGGTTGACGAAAAAAATGTTTTTTTCGACACTTTTGACGAAAATGTTTTTTCTACACTGTTGACGAAAAACGCAATACTTCGATACACACTCTCTCGCCTTGTCGAAAGCAAAATCACTCACTCACGATCCCTTGCACACGAGAAAGTTGCTTCGGCGATACGTAGGTGTCCCTGAGATCCCGCGCACCGCATTTGGAACGTCTGTGCGTTCGTCGCTGACCCGAGAAATTTTTTCCATTTGAGCATTTGCGATGTACTAACAGTACAGGTACTACTAGTACGAATCGCCCACGTACAGTATCGTTCTAATTGGAGTAGTATCACAAATAGTATTACTACAACAACGTTGACGGAAGAAAGAACCAAACTTGTAGCGGGGGCAGCTGCGAGGAATTCCACATACGTGCATCGATCCACAAGTCCGGCCGCGCTCGTCCCACAAACGCGTCAGAAAGACGCTATGTTTAGGACTTACGCTACATAGTCCTGGAGGAAGCATTGCGTGTGCGCGTTGGAGCAATGAATCGACGTTGGTTTGCACAGGTCTGCTGGACTACGCGAGCTCTTGCGGCTTGCCAAAACAAGACGCAAGCAACGTTGGCACTTTTGGCGACGGGAGGCAGAGAGGTTGGTGGGTAATGACAGAATAGCCATACGGGGCATGCGAACTGACGTCGAGGGAGTCGTTGCTGAAGTTGCAACGTGTACTTGCCTCGACAAACCGATGACCATCACATCCCCTCTTCTCAATTCACCATCGCGCTACCTTTTGATGCGATGGGCCAAGGCCTCCCAGCCGTTGCTGCTGGGGCTGAAGAACGCGAGGGCAGGAGGTCGAGCTGCCCTGTTGCAAGGCAAGGACGAGAGTGATGCGCAGACCTTTGTTCAGCTACGCGTAAGATCTTCCAGCGAACGAGTTGAGATTGATCCACGCTTCACGTAAACGCGCCTACCCTCCCTTCCCATTCCTCTCGAGACACGACGCCAACAGTGCAACGGGCGGAACCATGGAGAACTCTTTGCTGCGTGTGACGCACACGGCATCGAATCCGCAGCGCTCGGACAATACCTAGGAGCAATTCATCACAGCACACAGTTGCTACGGCCAAACTCGTTCAAATGCTGCTCGGGGCAATCGACACGGCGAACCGTCGTGGGCAGGAAACGGCCTCGTTGGAAACGGCATTTCATCCATGTCGGTCCGGCAACGAGACCCCATGTACTCGACACGAACCAGGTTCGTTCGTGTGGCCTCGCCAAGCTGCGCATCATCTTTCCCTAGCGTGTCCAAGTTGGTGCAGTCGGTGAAAGCAGAGTCGGACAAGCTCGCGCAGTTTGTCGATGCAGAGAAGCACATCGCGGATGAAGTTGGTGCTTCGTACATCATCGATGCTCACGGTAAACGTGGCCACCATTAGATCCTCCGAGACGCCCCATCCATCCCTACACAACCTGCAGCCGAGCCATCCCTTGTAACTTCGTTGGTTCAGCGTTTGCGTGTGGTGGAGGCGCAGCTTCGTACCCAAGTGGCTGAGCTCCAGTCCAAACAAGAGCAAGTGAATGAACTGAAGGACCAACTGAATCGATCGGTGGTGCGTACCGCCACAAAGCCACCTCATCCCATGGCAATCCTCCGCTCAGGCACCATGTGGATGGTGCGCCGACCATCAAGATGAAGCACAGCATCTCAAGCAGCAAGTCGCAGACATGACAGCGTTCCTGAACGACCATGGCCTAGTTTGGGTTGGACCACCATCGAACACGCTCTCCCCACGCCTTCCCCCGCTCGACGCAGCGTCCACCACGCACGCAGAGGTTCCATGGGCTCTTGATCGTTTTCAAATTGTCATCCCCATTCAAAGATAGCGCAGGTCAACTACGACTTGATTATTGCTCGTGTCAACCAACTCAATGCAGCCGCCGACACCGGCTTCACCGTACGTCGTTCATGGCCGCGCGGTCCAATTACGCTATGCGACCAGGTCGTCAAGGCCAACCGGCACAACCAAGTACTCTAACGTCGCCGTACACAATGACGTGACTGTACCTGGCAGGTCCACCGCCTGCAGCCCCAGGACTCGCTGCCACTGACGCTGTTCAAGGACGGCATCATGGTCTTGCGAGGGCCATTTCGACCATTTCATGAACCGCACGCGACCGAGTTCATTCAAGTACTCGAGAGTTTTCACCAAACTGAACCGACTGACGGGTTGCGCGCGATTCCAGGACATTCTCGACGGCTTCAGTCCTCTCGAATTCCAAGATCGATATCCTGATGGGGTACATTCTTGCATACGCCGAGAGTGCGCCATGGGATGTCATGGGGGATGGCCATCGACTAGGTCGTATTCAACATGCTCGACAAGCGCCACGAATACTTCCGAGCTCCCGTCGACGCGTCGGGGCAGCCGCTACACGATCGTCCAACCAAGGTAGTGTGGCCCACGATGCGTGGTTTACACACGATGGTTCCCGTAGGCGGTGGGGCTTGCGGACGTCGGAAACCCACTGGTAAAGATGCATTTCGTGAGTTGGATTGCGTTGGTGAATTCACATTTGGGATAGCTTCGTTTGCCAACCGACACGTTCTTGATACGACTGCCTGTGTCGACGGTGCGCGATGGCCAAGTTCATGCGATCCGTGACGAGATTGCGCAGTTGCTCCGACCCCCCGTGGATTGCCGTGTTGTGCACATTCCAGGAGGTACGCCCGCCCCCGTGCGTACAGCAAGTCATCATCCCTTGCGTGGCTGCCGTCCGTAGTTGGTGGTGCCAAGCTTGCAACGTTGCGAGTTCGGACGTGGAAGGGAGCGCAGTCGATCCAACTGCACGTCCCGTACACTGCTCGATTGCATCTCGTCAAGCATCAAGTTGCGACCGAAAGGTATGCATTAGGAGGCTGGGCATCGACAGACATTCGTCTGCTGTCGTAGTCGCCTCGCACCCGACTCGTTCGACTTGATCTCGAATTTCCCGTCCAAGGTACCACGACCAAGTCCTTGACGTGGGAGACTCATCCGAGCATGCACATTGTAGGTGTATGAGAATGGCGGGCAGACCGTGGAGGAGGCGGGCCTCATCCCATCGGCGACGCTGCACATTCGAATGCGATAGCGCAAGAGATCGCGGTGACCACGAGGGGAATCAATGCCCAGCGATGATGGCCACCGTCATACGATAAGTCGTGGTGTGGGTTCTGTTGGTTCTTTTTGTTGGCATGGCAGAGCTGTACGCACAGCTTTGTCGCGACCGCTTCAAGTGCAGCGTGGCAGCCCTTACCATCGGCGCATTCGCTGAGGACGGTTGAAAGACATGAATGGATTAATGGGTAAGGCGAATACTCGGCGATGGGATCGCTCAGGACTGCACGACGATGGGAGTCTGGGCTTCGTGGAACGCGGTCATTTCGCACTGGACAAGGGTTGCCTGGTTCGATTCCAGTCGAGACGACTCGTGGGGAATGTCTAACCCGTATGCGTTTTGAATCGACTCGCGGGAGACCACGGCGTCGGCATGGTTCAGGTCCTTGTGGTACGCCTCCAGCAGAAACCAGACCATCGGGACCACGTACAAGGCAGCAATCACATCAAGCGAATAGTGCTTGCGCGCAGCCACGATAAAGAAGGCCGTGATGATCTGAAGTACGAGCATCAAGACGAGGAGCGGGACACTGCGCCAGTATTTCCACACAGCCAGGATCATCGACAACGTGTACGTAGTGTGGGAGCTAAACATGAGGTCGCCGCACCCGTTGAGGGCGTCGACATGGCCGAAAATGGTACCGGCGGTCATGGGGGGCTGAAAGTCTGGGTTGGGCACGACACATCGAAACGATGCGGACGGGTCATTCGGAAACGCGTCGATGCACGTTTGGTTGAACGTTGGACGGCAATGCGCCGCGGGACCAGGAAGCGAAGTGACCATGAACGAAATGCACCGCAGCATCTGCACAAATTGCGCGATGAGATGTCGACGGGAGGCGTAAAGATGCAGATATACCAAGCACAGCGCCGTTTGAAGCAACACGCGCTTGGCAATGAGGGAGAAGAAGCGAGGCGGCGCCGACGGCGATGACGGTTTGATCACCAACACGCTCACAAACAGGAGAATGCTGGGCCCGAAAATCCCTCCAAACACCAAATACTCGGACACATGGGCTTCCGATTCCCTACGCACGTTGTGCGGACGTTGAAGACAAGCACGAGGTCATGCCGCGACGTACGTGAGTTCAGGTAGGAGCTCAAACCCGAGATCATAGAGAGGCATGCGCTGTGCAAGAGATAACTTGGATTGCATCCAGTATGCCGTGTTGTGGAAGATGTTGTGGATGTCTACGACGCACCAAATCAACACACATGCACGCGAGAGGAGAAGGACGCGAGCTACGAACATTGCCACGCTAAGCCAAAGAGCAAGGCTTTCCACTCCAAGAGAAGAACCTTGACCTCGAACACGACGTGCGCCTTGAGCTCGGACCACGATCGACACCGACTCGCCAGGCTCGACAGCTTCATCTGGTCGTCAATTTGATTCTGACCACCATGCTATTTTGAGGAAACGTTTCGCCGAGATGGAAAGCATCGTGAAAAAAAAAGTGTTTTCGGTATGTTGCTCGAATTTAAATTTGCATTTTGTATGTATACCCAAAATGCAGCAAATCCTACGGAATTGAGCAAGTGGTCGAAGGCACGACTGACAAGACCCCCGCGGTTCTCGTGCTGTCCATGCACCCCTTTCTAGCTGCCAAACACCGCGGAAAGAATTTGGACGTGTGCTTTCATCTAGGCAGTGCATGACGCGCATCCTCTTCGTTGTATCGTGTTTGTATTTTTGAATCGCGAGACATTTTTTGTCACATCTCGTCGGACGACGAAGGAATTCGTCCGATACAGAGCGCGATGACGAGAGGTCGGGGCTCAAAAGAAGTCGAAGCATCGCCCCGTGCTTTTGAGGGAAGGTGTCGACAAGAGTTTGCTCGGACGAGTCCAGCCCCTTCGGATTAATTCTTTACCCTCACCACGATGTCGCGTCAAACAAATGCGTGACCAATTGGACTTAAGTGGATCCGCACTTAGAAGTCTACCGAAGACTTAAGAGCTTCGTAAATATATATGCATGAATCACTTTAAGTGCGAGCCCAATGGAGCGCCTTATATCACGGATGTTTGACAATAGTTATGGCGAAATTTTTTTACCAATTCTTGTACTCCGGAATATTTTTGTCGTTTCCTTCTCGAATCCAGTCTCCCCGTGTTGATTTGTGCGAAGAATAGCATACGTATCAGGGCTACGACCGATACATGGCATCGTTACGGCGTGCAATATGCCCAAGTTCCCGCCTGGCCGACCGCATGGACTCACTGGACGAGGGAGGTGTCAATGTCCCTGGCGCCAGGCGCTTCATACCATCGTTTAGCTGGAACGAGGCATTGGAGTACCAACCCAACGGGCGCTGGGACGTCCATGGAAGACGTGGAATCACCCCGTACAGAGCATGCCATCGGCAAGCTTCGCATCGACCACGCGTGGTGAATTGTGCCATGATGTGCGAAAGGTCGTGATAATTTTATCCAATCCAGTGCGATAAGCACATAAATTAGACCAATCAGCGTTGACGACGAACGGTGGTTGGCCGCTGCAGCTTGGGTTCGTGGCGCCGACATCATTCGAGTTCAAGATGGACAAAGACCTGTTCGGGAAGAAGGGCAAAGATCACCGCAAGAGCAAAAGCGGCGCCAAGGTAAACAAAAAGAAGAAGAAGAACCAGGAGCAGCAGGCGGCGCAGGACAAGAATGCCAAGAACAACCCCAAGGCGTTCGGTGTCGCCAAGATTGGCCGAGCCAAGCGCACGATCCAGCGTAACCTCGACAAGGCGCACCAGAAAGAGTACGTGCCAAATGTGAATCGCATCGAGGACACGCCGCCTCCGACCTGCGTCGTTGTCATGGGGCCGCCGGGCAGTGGCAAGTCGACCCTCATCCGGTCGCTTGTAAAGCGGTACACCCGACACAACATCGGCGACATCCATGGCCCGATCACGGTGATTGCCGGCAAGGACAAGCGTATCACATTCTTCGAGTGCCCCAACGACTTGAACGCCATGGTGGTACGTACCACGCGCCCGCCCGCGAATGACTGAGTCCATGTTCGTGGCATCCAGGACTTGGCGAAAATCGCGGACCTCGTGCTCTTGATGGTGGACGCGTCGTTCGGGTTTGAAATGGAAACGTTTGAATTTCTCAATATCCTTCAGGTACGGATTCCACTTGACAGTCCCATTGTCCGCCTGCAATATTTTCATGGCGATGACCAACGTGGTGGTGTTGCTGCTGCGAGTAGGTTGCAGGCTTTCCCAAGGTGATGGGCATCCTCACCCACTTGGACAAGTTCAAGAACAACAAGAGTTTGCGCACGACCAAGAAGCGATTGAAAAGCCGCTTCTGGACCGAAATCTACCAAGGCGCCAAGCTCTTTTACTTTTCCGGCATCGTGTCGAACAAGGTCGCATTCCAATCGATTCGCGCGCGATCTCTCATGTGTGTCGAATGCGTAGTACCCTAAAGGCGAGATCAACAACATGGTGCTGTACATTGCGCGGATGAAGTACCGCCCATTGACGTGGCGCAACTCGCACCCGTACATGCTGGTCGACCGCTTTGAAGATGTGACCCACCCCGACGTGATCCAGCAAAACCCGGTCGCGGACCGAAAAATTACCCTCTACGGGTACCTCCGCGGCACGCATTTGAAGCCCGGCATGAAAATACACGTGGCCGGCGCCGGCGATTTCTTCATGGCGTCTGTTACGTCGCTCCCGGATCCGTGCCCGTTGCCGTCCAAAGTGAACGAACTCACCAAGAAGCACTTGTCGGACAAGGACATCATGCTGTATGCCCCCATGTCCGAGTACGTCCATCTCGTTGGCGCATGACCAGAGCTGACGACCGCTGTAGCGTAGGAAACATCACGTTTGACAAAGACGCGGTGTACATCAACCTGGGCCACGTCAACCATTCGAAGCGAGAAACCCTTGACGTCGACGATTCCGACGACGACAACGACGGGAAGGTCGGATACACGCGTGGAAAGGGCGGCGAAGGAACGGACATGGTCCAGCACCTTCAAGCTATCGAGTCGGGCCTTGGCATGGACGAACGCCTGAAAGGCGCCGAGTTGAGTTTGTTTAAAAACACGGCGGCGATCCGCGCCGATGAATTGGACTCGGACGAGGAGGAACAGGACGATGACGAGGATGACGAGGATGACGAGGACGACGAAGGCGATGACGAGCCGCGTGGACGCCAAAGCACGGCAAAGCCATCCGAGAAAATCGAGCGCGACGCCACCGGGCGTGTTCGCCGCCGCGCGATTTTTAACATGGACGGCCCAGAAGACGATGCCGAGAATGCTGTAGGTGACAACAGCGACGACGAATCGGAAGATGACGAAGATGAGGAATCGGACGAGAGCGACGACGAGATGGTGCCTGCGTCGGAAGCGTCCCAAATGCGGTGGAAGGACAATTTGGTCGAGCGCGCGGCCAAGAATTTCCTCGAGCGCGAAGAAAGCGATATCAACTTGATGGAGTTGGTGTACGGGACTCCCGGGAAACTCCACGTCGCGGACGATGTCGCCAAAACCCACGAGAGCGACGACGATGACTTTTTCACCCTCAAGTCCAAAACGAAAGCCAGTCGTCTCAACGAAGCAGCAGAGGTCGGTCGGCATGAACGGAATCGAAACGTGTTGAATGGTTGCAAGTAGGACGATGAAAACAGCTTGGATAGCTCCAAGTTCCGCCCGGCCCGCACCGACATGAAAGCGTGGGACATGCCCGATCTCTTGGAGAGCTTGCGCAACAAGTTTGTGACGGGAAACTGGCAGAAAAACACCCACGGCGGCGGCGGCGAAGCCGACGACGACGACGAAGTGGGGTCGGACGTCGATGGTTCGTTTGAAGACTTGGAAACGGGCCAAGTCCATGTAGGCAAGGCTGACAAGGAAGAACTCAGCGACGATGACAACGGGCCAACGGAGAACGAGTCCCTGGAAGATATGCGCCAGCGTTTGGGAGAGGAAAAGGCAAGGAAGCGCGCGGCCCTTGACGACGACAACAAGGACGACGAAGAAGTCGATGACGACATGACTGAAATCATGGTCGAAGCCAAGAAGCTCCAGGAAACGCAGGTTTGTAGTCGCGCCATGGTGAAAGATTGTTGAACAATCGGACGTAGGCCCTGCGGAATGCTGAAGAGTTTGGCAAAGAAGGCGAGAATACGCGGCTGCAATTGGAAGGTTTCCGAAATGGTCTGTACGTCCGCATCGAGCTGGACGGCGTCCCGGCTGAATTTGTCACTGGCGCGCTGCCGACGCTCCCCATTCTCGTGGGGGGGCTCTTGCCCCACGAACACGCGCTCGGCCTCATGCGCCTTCGCATCAAGAAGCATCGCTGGCACCGCAAGATCCTCAAGACGAATGACCCGCTCGTGTTTTCGATCGGGTGGCGCCGGTTCCAGTCGTTACCGCTCTTTAGCATCGAAGACACGAACGAGCGCCATCGCTACCTCAAGTACACTCGACCCGCTCGACGACCACCACACGATGACGAGCTGAATGAAATAGGTACACCCCCGAGCACATGCATTGCGGCGCGACAATCTATGCGCCGATCTGCCCCCCCAACACGGGCGTGTTGGCATTCCAAAACATGTCGAACGCTGTCGATGGCTTCCGCGTGAGCGCGACCGGCGTCGTCCTCGAGCTCGACCACACGTTCCACGTGATGAAGAAGCTCAAGTTGATCGGGCACCCGACCAAAATTCACAAAAACACGGCGTTTGTGCGAGGTTTGAAACTCGGTCGATCGCCAGCGTCACCGTGTGTGTGGTTTCAGGCATGTTTAATTCGGAGCTCGAAGTCGCCAAGTTTGAAGGAGCGAGTTTGCGCACGGTCAGCGGCATTCGCGGCCAAGTGAAAAAGGCACAACGCGGCGACAAGGGCGACTTCCGTGCCACGTTTGAGGACAAGATTCTCAAGTCGGACATCATTTTCTGCCGGACGTGGGTGCCCGTTGAGCCCAAGCTCCTGTACAACCCTGTGACGTCGCTGCTGCAGTCGAATTGGCGAGCCATGCGGACGATGCGAGAACTGCGGGCAGCGAACAAACTCGCGATTCCGGTCAACCCAGACTCGGTGTACAAGGTAATCGGAGTTTCATGGCGCTGTTGACCATCGTGTTTGGTGCCATACGTAGCCCATCGTACGACCGGAGCGCCACTTTAATGCGCTCAAGGTACCTGCCAAGCTGCAGGCCAACCTCCCGTTTGCAAGCAAGCCCAAGCTAGACAAGAAGAAATCGTACGTGGCTGTCGTGTGTGTCGTGCGATGGAGATTTGACGAGAGACGAATTTGTCGTTGTAGCACCAAGTCGTACGCAGTGAAGCGGGCGGTGGTCCTCGAGCCGGAAGAGCGAAAGAAGTACACGCTGTTGCAACAAGTCAACACGCTTCGCCGCGACAAACAGGCGCTTCGCACGGCCAAGAACCAGGCGCGGACGGAAGCCAGCTTGAAGCGCAAAGCCCAAGAGGACAAACAGTTTGAAGCGGTCCACAAGGCGGAGAAGAAAGCCAAGTACCGCGCGGCCGGCAAGGACGCCAAGTACAAAGCGTCCAAGGCGTAGATGGAAGAAGTTAAAGATTTCTTCACATACGTGTATCGGCGTGTGGTTGCTGGAATCGTACTGGTCGATAAAGCGTCATGCAAGTGAGTGCAGCTGCACGAGCGCAACAGCAAGGTGGGGTGTCCCTGCCGAGCGGAGAATCGTTGCAGCCGCATTGACAAAAACTAGTCTTGTACCTTCCACACGAACTCGATTGTCCTCCCGCCTGGCGCGACCAAATGGAAGTGAATGGCCATGGCGAGATATGTCCATGAAGGACCGGCATCTTCCATGCTGTCTGTCCTGCGCTATCCCTCCTGTGCCATCCTTCAACGTGTGACATGCCACTCATGTCAAATGTCCCGACGTGGATCGACGCGACGCCCCCTTTCCAAGTTGGCTCGTCTGGACGGCGACCTCACATCTTTCGCCCCCTCGCGACCGCCTGCCCGCCGAGACCGCGAATTCCATCATGGAGATGGCGTTGCGATTTCGGTTACAGCCGTTACCGTCTCCTAAGTTGGCGCTGTAGACACGGAGACCGTTGCACCACGACCCTCACGTCCGTGCTTCGACTTCGCCGCCGCTTCGCCTACGGTCCCGACTTCGCGGTGCTTCGCTCGACTCCTCGTCACCCATGGGCAATGACGTGTCGTGTGTGGACGTCCTGCGCAACACGCCGTTCGCGATGTTCCTCAGTCCCGAAGTTGTCCAAGACATTTCGGTGTGCTTCACCCCCATCAAGTTCAAACCTGGCGCCACGATTGCCTTTACAAAGCAGGAATTCCTCATCGTGGCGCGGGGCAGCGTCGACGTGAGCACGATCTTGCCGCACGCGCAGAAAAAGGTCAAAGTCATGGAGCTTCTTTGCAAGAAGCGGGTCGGCGACATCGTAACCCATTGCGCCACGCGGACGAGTCGCAGCAAGCTCCATCGCAAAAGCTACATTGAACAACACGAGCGCAGATACTCTGGCGGCAAGAAATTCGCGCTCATGCTGGATCTCGTCACGGTGCGTTCTCGTTCGCTCAACCATGATGTTGTGATGACCATCTAGGTGACTGCCGACCCTGCCGACGGATGCGTCTTGCTGCGGCTAAATCGCGACAAATTTGTCCGAGTGCGAGCGCTGCACATGATGCACCGCCCCAACGTACTCGACTACCCTGCCATTCTTGACGTGTTTACACTTACTCGTCCAGGTCACGACGCAATTTTCCATTAATAAAGCAACGCGCACTGCCGAGGACGATTGGCGCCTCGTCACCACTGTCGCAGACGACCAGATCGCAGATTACTTGGGTACGTGCTCCATCTCGCGCTGAAATACCCTCTCTAACACTTGCCACGTTGTCTCTAGCGGGCGTCCCATTTTTCTCGGACGTCAAGAGCTCCCGCCTCGTGGCCCTTGCAGGGCTATGCACGTACATGGTTGCTCGAAAAGGTTGGTCATCGTCATCGTTCACTGCGGTGGCTCATGGCCCGGCTAGACGAAGTCGTTTGCAAGGAAAACGACTTGGGCGACAAGTTTTACATTTGCATCACGGGCGTGCTTGCCGTGACCGTCGAGAATGACGTGGATGCCGTGCCGAAGGTCTCCCATCGGTCCATGTCGATCGTGGCTGGGTCCCAGTTTCGGCGGAGCGTCGATAGCCACCGCCCGTCCGTGTCGATGAGCCAGGTCCTGATTCGCCGCATCGCGGACGGCAGCTACTTTGGCGAGATCTCGCTTATCCTCAACATGAAGCGCAGCGCGACGGTGACGGCCGTCGACGACTCGCTTCTCGTGTATATCGACGCTCGTGCATTTCGAAACTTCCTTAAAGTGTGCCCCGACGTCCGCATGCAGATTGAACAAGGTCGGCATATCCGAGCCCATCCAGCGCGCTCATGCCGTGTTCTCTAGTGATCATCAGTCGGCTGCTTCAGATCGCCAGCAAATCCTCCACCGCAACCTTCCTCGCCGCCATGTCCATGGAAAACCATCAACGGCTTGCTCAACTTGGCCAGCTCCTCGAAGTTGCAAGGGGCACGAAATTGATCGTCCACCACGACGACCCTGGTACGAACGATCGAAAACGAACTCACGACAGGCTGGTGACAACACCGCAATTCGATTGTAGTGTTTTACATTGTCCTGAACGGCAAAGTCGAAGTCGACTACGATCTGCCGAGTGGCCACTTGTTTGTGGCCCTCGGGCCCGGCGGGTACTTGAACGAGCTGTCCATGATCCTGCAGACGGGGAGCCTGATCCAGGCCACGGTCCGAGAAGACAGCGTCCTCCTCGCGCTGCACTCGATCCAATTTCACATGTTTTTCAGCACGCTGCCCGAATTTTTTGCCGAGTTCTCGCTCCGATACTTGCAACACGATGCGTCGCTCGAGCACGTCATTAACCACTACGACGCGCACGAACTGTGGCTCGTGTACCTCGAAGGCCGGCCCGACAGCTACGAAGAGCGCATTCGGTACCGAGGCTTGGCTCAACTCTTCAAATACTCACACGACACACAGGCACATCACGAACGGCGTGCTATTCTGTGAAGATGCGGACGAGTTTACGATGTCCTGTGAGTCGCTCTCGCGCGAAGCCCGCGTTGAACAAGCAAAGCAAGTGGTCGAGATGTATTTTGACAAGGGCTGCGAGAGACCTGTAAGTGACTGAGATGGAGCATCGGTCTAAGCGGTCAACGACCAGGTCGCACTGTCACGTTCCCTGCGTGAAGATATCTACGCTGCCATCGAAGCTTCGTCCATCGATGACACACTGTTTTCCCATGCGCGGCGCGAGATCATCGATCTCATGGACGCGTCTGTCCTGGCCGACTTCAAGCGGTCAACCAAGTTTGCATCCGTTCTGACCAAGCTCGTCTGCCTCCCAGACATCCCAGTTCACCTGTCCTCGGCCATGAAGGCCCATTTGAACTTTCACGTGTTCAAGCATCGGCCATCCCATGCTGTCACGAACAACTACGCATGGGTGAGCGCGACCCCACGATAAAGCACCAGCCTTGACGATTGAATGCGATATCTATGTAAATTACTCGACGATGGTTATTACGAGCCAGCTCGTGTGCTTGAGCCACGACTTTTCCAGCTGCCACGTGATGTGGCGGTCGCGAAAACATGGCCGTCGGTTCACTCGTGCGATCTGCCGCGCCGCGCACTTCTCCGCCTCGCTGACTTGCCCCCATGCACAGTAGAGCGACAAACCCAGCGTGCAGATGCAGCAGCCATAGCTCGTGGACCAACATGGCACGCACGGCCACAAGTCGTGGAGCGCTTGATTTATCGTTTCCAAAGCTTTGTCAAAGTCCTCTTTGCTCATGTACACTTCGATTTCGGGAGGGAATGTCGACGTGTCGTACTCATTCGAAAGGCCATTTACCCAGACATCTCCAACGGCGGGGATGCGGCAGAGTTCCTTGCAGTTCGCCTCCGGTGCCAGGGACACTGACGCCTCTGCGGCGTCCATGTTGAATTTGCAGAGATTGTCCGGATAAATCTCCTCGGCTTGTGTTCGAGTTCCGGATACGACGATTTTGACGTTTCGCGAGAAACAAATGAAAGCGAGGGAAATGGTCGCAAGGATGACGGGGCATGCGGGGAAGCTTGGCTTGCCCCGAGAATGCATCCACATTGTCGCGTCCTACTTGGATCACTTGGCACTGCATGCGATGGAGATGACGTGCCGTACGTTCTTCGAAAGTGGCATCCACGGAGGTAATGACTCGTGCGTTTGACGTCCTCGTTGACGGGGACCACAGCGTATTGGAGAATGAGTGCATTGCGTGAAGCGGTTGTGATTCCCACCGAGCACACCATGGATTGGAAGACACTGGCATGCTCTTGTGTCAATTTGGATGCACAGCAGACCGCTGGGCTCCTCGGTAACGTCGTCGGTACGTCATACGTCTGGCACTGCATACAGTCGCGTGATCCATCACAAGGCGATTGCGATATGATCATAGCGTTCTCGTCTGTCGACCGACCACGTGAAGAAGGGGCCAAAAACACGTTACGAGTGTCACGGTGCTTTCGGCGGATGCGAGCGCGCAGCGATGACGGCCCCCAACAAGCCCTGCTCAATTACACATTGCAAACGTACGGCGGACTCGCATTCCGAGCGATTGTTCTGACCGTTGTGTGCACCAGCCTCATCTGCGGATGCTCTCAAGGCGATTGCTACTGGAGCAGCGCACCTTCCGCGTCGGAGATCCAAGACGACTACATTGACTACACACTTGTCGATCGATGCATTATTCGCGCGATAGACATCGTGCCGTACAAGGCATTTTGGCAGATGGGCGAGCCAGGGTATGCACCGATGAAGGTGTCCATCTCGTTCTTTACCCCTGGGGATTCGTCGAATGCAGACCGATGCATGTATTACACTTCTCCTTCCTTCGACGTCGTCAATCGAATGGAGGTACGCGCACACCACCGTACCCTTCTCATCACGGCGTCGTGGTAGATGCAAACGTTCTTCCTGCCAAGGCTTGTTCTCGCCCAGGCAAACACGCATGTCCGCGTGAACTTCCATGGCAAGCAACAGTTCGAATACGTCGACGCGGTGGACTACCCGCGGCGCTACTTCTGCTGCATCAGCCATGTCGGTGTCAACGGAATTTTGTTGCCCTTGAACGCAGAATTGCATTGACCAATGAAAAATCAAAAGAACTTCTCTCTGACATGTGATTGGATAATGTGAAGATATGAACCATTGGAGTGTCGGAACCAATCAAGTCGCCCTCTTGAAATATTTTCATCCAATAAAATTGAATCATTTTGCAACCGACGAAGCTCCACCATGTACGAAACGGTTGTCCCGCCAACGCACCAAGATGGCCGACGAGGTGGAGGAAGGAGCATCCCCGCTGAGCGCACGCCCTGCACATAGGCTCGAGCCTCCGTTGACAGCGAAGAACTACCTTCTTCACAAGCTTTACTTGCGACAGGAATACGCGGAATGCCTCAAACTCATTGAAGAGATGCTCAAAGAGCATCAAGGGCTGTGCGAATACCCCATATATGTCAAAGGTACGCGAATTGCATGGATCGTCCAGTGGCGTGACAACACAATGCGCGTAGCGTTGATCATGCAACGCAGCGGTCGTATTCAAGAGTCGTTGCAGCTCTTCCAAGCAGCGACATGCTTGAACCCAGACAACAAGGACAACTTGAAGCAAGTCGGGCGGTCGTTGTATTTGCTGGGAAAGCACAAAGCTGCGATAGAGGTGTACGAGGAGACAAAGAAGTTGGCTGGACCTGATGACTGGGAGATTCACCACAACATTGGGCTGTGCCACATGTACCTCAAGAGCTACGACCTCGCTATCGAGTCGTTCCAGAACGCAAACAACATCCATCGCCACGACACGACATTTCTCCAGCTCGGAAAGGTCCACACCCTTCGCGAAGACTTCAAGGCCGCCATAAACGTTTACTTGGAAGCGCTCGAGTTTTCTCCGGAGAACCCCGAGTTACTCACGACCGTCGGGCTGCTCTACCTCCGCATCGGCGAAAACTTTCGCGCTTTCGACTACCTCGGGAATTCCATGACTCATGATCCTCGGAATGCCAAAGTACGTTCCTTCTATTTCAACCAAGACAGTGCTTTCGTGGTTGAAGGGTTGCCCATAGACCATTCTGGCGGCCGGATCCATCATTCAAGACCATGGTGACATGGACGTCGCACTGGTGAAGTACCGCGTTGCCGCCGTCCAGGTGGGACCGTGTCTTGCGTCTAACGGAATCATGATGGAGTGTGCTTCTAGACACCAAACTCGGCGCAGCTGTGGAATAACATCGGCATGTGCTTCTTCGGCAAGCAACGATATGTCGCGGTACTTTCCACGTCGTTCATGTTGGGGTTTCCGTGGCTAACTCCATCGCCGCACGCAGGCCGTGGCGAGCCTTAAGCGCGCGCTGTACTTGGACCCGTTTGAATGGATTACGTCGTACAACTTGGGACTGGTCCATCTCAACACGGGCCAGTACGCGTCGGCGTTCCACTACTTTAGCGCAGCGATCAACCTCAAGCCCGACTTTCCCAGCTCGTACATGTACTTGGCGATCACGCTCGGGCGGCTGGACGACTTTGAGAACGCTTGCAGCGCGTATGAGAAAGCGATTGAGATGGAAGCGTAATGCCATCGTCGACCAAGTCGAATATGCGCTGACCAGACTTGTGTGTAGCGACCACTTGTTTCACTTAAACTACGCCGTCACGCTCTTCAACAACGACGAAATCGAGCGCGCCAAGGTCCAGTTTGACAAGTTCGACGCGATCTTTCAAAGCCTCGACGAAGCAACGCAGTCGAGCGATCCTGAAGTCATATCCCAGCGCCAGGCGCTCTTGGAAGCGTTGAACGAGTGAATAGGATTGACCTACAACGCTTGACAATACCCTGGGGAGCGCTATCACAAAGTGCTTTGATGGGCGATGTGGGGCTTGATCATCAGCTCGAGTTGCCGACGCTTGATAAATATGGGACAGGGGGCGTTGTTCATGCCAGCAGGAGCATTCGTCCACGCAATGCCGAAAGAAATACCGACTCGACGGACAAATAGTGCTGCAGCGCAGGGTTCGACGTGTACTTGTCGCGATCGCGTTGAAACTCTAGAATGCGCTGGTCCAGGACGTCCTTGACTTTTTGAAACATATCGTTGCTAAGCGCAAGGGGAGCGGATGGCGGATTTGACCACAGCGACGACAAGTCTGGCAACGAGTGCTGTCGCAGCACAGCTACTTGGTTTTGGAGTTGCTGGACCTGACATACCAATGACGCTTCACGCTCCTCGAGTTCAACGCACGTCATTTGCCATCGTTGACATTCTTCTTGCATCGATTCTGAGTGCGCGAGTCGTTCCCTGCATGAACAAATCCGTGAGTGCCACAAGGAAGCGTCATCGGCTACCTCAAGTTGTTACATTCGACTTGGATGGTTGCACCTGCAACCTTTAAGCTCTCACACTCGAGAAAGCGGCGATGTAATTCCCTTTTGGCGCTCTTGAGCTCGGTGACGTAGTCCTTGACCATGGCGACAAGCGCCGAATTGGATTCTTGCAGCGATTCCACATGACACTTCATACTGTCCAAGTTGTGTTGCATTTTGCCGACTGCCTTCAAGTGGTCTTGTTGGATCGATGCTGCATTTTCATGCAGTTGCGCCAACTCTTGGTCTTGGGAATCCACCAGATGCAGTAAACTCGCTGTCTGGTCGCGCCACTTGCCTTCTTGGACAATCAACACACGCTTCAATTCGTTAATTGTGTTTTGGTGTTCGGCCAGATGACCCAGACATCGCTTGTGTTCACTTGTGACGCGTGAAAGCTCTTGCTGGAGGGAAATGATGTGCGGGTTGGCGTCGCCTTGCTCATTCATATGCAATTGCCGATCATTAACGAACTCGAGCCACAATGGATCGGTCGCCATCGAGTCCACTCGCGCCTGGAGGCCTCGGATTATGTCTTGAAGTCGACTTTGTTGGACGATATTGTCTTCTTGAAGCATGACGAGCCGCTCGTTGGATTGAGAATTCAAAGCGGCGAGATTGCGCAACTTTTGCATAACGTTGGAGTACTTCTGCCCCGTTTGAGCCAGAACGTCGCGTTGCTGATAATTTACCTGCTCAAGAGCGGCGAAGTCTTCCTGGAGATGAGCGTACTCGATTTGCATATCCTCGGCACATTCTCGTTCGCGCGTGTACTTGTTGAGTAACTCGTTGTAGTTGTCGCGAAGGCGGACTGTGTCTTCCTGCAGCACCCGCTGAAAGAGACGCCTGTGCTGCAAGCGCATGGCGCTGATGTCATGCTCCAGCCGCAATTCTGTGACAATCATGGCGTTCGATTGAGCCCGGTCTTGCAGGAGTTTCAATGAACGTCGTAGCACAGAAACGTCTGCGGACTGGGTTGACACGAGCATACAAAGTTGTTCCGTTTTTAGTCGCAGTACGTCATCGAGCGGAAGACGATCGAGATGAAGCTTAACCTGCTGCACAAGCGACAGCGAAGTAGCCAACCGGCATTGAGATGATGTTGGAGCATTGTCAAAGGACCCGATGAAATTGGTACTTGACAGCTCTGTCGTGTTGGTCAACGTAGACGAACCGTTGCGATGGATGCCATCCGTCAGGTGAGGCGACTGCTCAATATTCAATTCCATATCGTTGCTTAGAGCATCTTTGGCTTCATATTTGTCGATCAGGCGTTGCTTTGCTTCGAGTAACTGTGTCTGCCAATCCAACTTGTGTGCTTGGATCTGGTACTCTTTACTTATGTTCTGGAGGAGGTCCAAGATCCGAGCTTTGTTGTCTGCAGTGAGGACGACCGCGTCACGTGGGATAGCTGTGAGATCCATGATGTCTAAGGACACATACAATCAGCACGATACCATACAAAGCATTTATTCATCATCCCATCTACCTTGAAAGCAGCCCATGCCCCCGATTTCCTCAGGACGGCCACTTCCTTCGGTCACCGACGACATTGCGCGTCCTTCTCCCATGAGTGCGCGCGATATTTCAAAACCTCGATAGTGGCAAATGAGAACTAGTGCATTATTATTCCTCACTAGATGAATAAGCTTGCTTTTTGTAGGACATGTAGATTCTTCAAAAAATCGAATTTAATGGCAACAACTCATATAACTTATACTGTGCTGAAATCATTTTATAGAGTGCTTTGGCTTTAGGACATCGTCATCCTTCGACCATGTCGGCGCAATTCCTCAAGGCCGCAGGTACGACCGTTCAGTGGATGAAGAGCAACTCCATGACATGGAAACGTAGCGAGCGGCGATATCGATCGAGCAAAGGACTTGATTCAGCACATCCACTTTCAGAACAAGAAAGGCGAGTCAGGTGTGTCCTGTCCATGGATGGACACGTGAGGGTGTGTTGGCTGACCGCGTCGTTTGTGGCCATGTAGCTCTTCATGTTGCGATTTCAGAGGGTGAGCTGAGCATGGTTGAGTTCCTGTGCAACCAAGGCGCGAATGTGAACTTGCAAGATAAGAAGGGTGGGAACACGACGATCATGCTGACACTGGCTCAACAACCTCGTCACTTCCTGGCCATTTTGGAGGTATGCTCGCTGGCCACTGCCATGCAAACATAACATCCTATTCCGCGCGCAGGTCCTTCTGAAGCATCAACCCGACTTGACGCTCAAGGACACGACGGGGCAGACCGCTCTGCACCTCGCTGTGCGTACGTCAGAATCGATGGAGTTTGTACATTCTCATCACAATTTTTTTCTGCAGAATACGGAAGCACCAACGCCGTCGAGTTGCTGCTTGCGTCCAAGACGAACCAGGACATTCGCGACTCCAAAGGCATGACCCCCTTGCTCGTAGCTGCTGGGAAGGGCGGCGTGCACATCGTGGAGCTCTTGGTACATTGCCGTCATCCTGTCCTTGCTCGCTTATGCAGTTGAATTAGGTTTCGAAGGGCCACAACATCCATGCTGTCGATTGCAAGGGCAACTCCGCGTTGTAAGCCTCCTCCATGGCCCCACGAGTCGTTCTCACCACGCCACACGGCAGGCATTGGGCCATCGCGTCTCTCGACGTGACAACGTACTTGGTGTCGAAGGTAGACCGTTTCCAGGACATCATGAGCATGACGATGGTGGGCATAGGGTGCGAAAGCGGTGACAAACCAGCTCGGGAATACCCCCTTGCATGCCGAGGCGCTTCGTTCGGATGGAACGTGGCCAACCGACGTCGCACAATTCCTCCTCGCTTCGTTTCCCGAGATCGCCGCGCTGAAAAACGCCAAGGGCAAGACCGCAGACGACCTTGTTGGTGATGTCGACGACGCAGTGGCCCCCACTCCCTCGAAACAAACGTCGAAGGGGTCAGCAAAAGGCCGAAGTCGGAAGCACAACAACGATGACGACGGCCCAAGCGTCGTGGCGATTCAAAATGCGAAAGCAGGTGCGTCACGACGGATGGATGCTTGCCCCACAGTCTTAACGATCGCGTAGCTATGATGGCCCGTGTGAAGGAACGTGCGCAAAAGCGGCGGTCTTTAATTCCTGAAGACGACACAGATGCCGTGGAACCTATCAAGCCCCAGGATGCGCTCTCTCCTCCCGTGGCGAACACCACGAGTACATGGACAATGGCGCTGATTGTTGCTGTCGTCATCGCCTTTTTCGCCGCCGTCTACGCCATGCTCGAAGCTTCCGCGGCTAAATAGTCCCAACGATCACCATGTTCTCATCAGAAAGCTTGACTTCCCACAGCTTACGTGTCCCCATGCATCGTGCGGTGTCTGTCCGACGACGCCGCGGCTGCGGAACTCAACGGGATGTAAAATTAGTCTACCGGATGTTTATCCGAATTTTTAGTGTAGGAATTTGTATGCGAATGTTGGAACGTTGGCTTGCTCTCCACATTTTGTCGCGAGATGGACAACACAGTGCTCGGACGCTTGGATCACTGGGCCGCCCACCAGCCCAAGAAGGTACGTCCCGACCTCAGACATAGCATGCCGACGCCCGCGTAGAATCTCTTTGCCTTTGTGGACGATAACGGTCGCGTCACGGACAGCTTGCTCTACGAGGTACACGAGTAAGGTATGCAAACGGCATCATCTTACGGATCGCACGACGTCAGGACGTCCACACGCGCAGCGCAAACTTGGCGAAATGGATGCTTACCAGTCCTAGTGTGTCGTCCCAAGGGTTCGTCGGACGTGGAACTTCGTGTGGGCGGCGTTTTCATTTGCGCTGTTACGATATTGTAGTCTCGGTCTCTCGCGTGGGGACATTGTGCTGTTGGTGTATCCTCCAGGGTTGGATTTCATCGTTGCGTTCTTGGCGTGTTTGCGGGCGGGCGTCGTGGCTGTGCCCGTGTATCCCCCAGGCATGCTCGTCATCTCGTTCCATGTTCAACGATCGCGTTAGATCCGCGCAAGTTGCGCAAGGATATCGTGATGTTCACGACCGTGTGCTCAAACTCTGGCGCCAAAATCGCTTTGACAAATTCGGCGTACAATTACGCAAAGAAAGTGCTCGACATCAAGCAAAAGGTCACGTTCTCGGAGAAATTCGCATGGCCCGACCTCCATTGGATGGAAACGAACGGGCAACTCGAGTCGACAGCACCTCCGCCGCTTGCCATCCCGCCACCATCTCCGAACGACTTGGCATTCCTGCAGTACACGTCTGGGTCGACATCCGACCCCAAGGTTCGACTTTGCCAGTCGACGCCACGTCACACCCAGCGTAGGGCGTGATGATCTCTCACGGGAACCTCGGCCACAACTTGACGCTGATTTCAACAGCGCTGAGCGCCACAGACGACTCGATTGTCGTGTCGTGGCTGCCGCAGTATCACGACATGGGGCTCATCGGCGCGTACTTGGGCGTGCTGTTCACAGGTAGTTGCATGGCTTGATCCCGTGTCGAGCACATGACGCGATCGACGACCGAACGTGTCATGCTGACATTTCAGGCGGCCATGGTGTGTACATGTCTCCGTTTAGCTTCATCAAGAACCCGTCGGGGTGGCTTCGACTCATTTCGCAACACCACGCGACCCACTTGCAGGCGCCAAACTTTGCCTATGCCCTGTGCGCTCGCAAATTTGTTGCCGGAACGGCGCCGCTGGATCTGTCGTCCGTACGACACATGATCAATGGCGCGGAGCCCATCGACGGGGATGCCGTCGACGCGTTCTACAAAGTGTTTAAGCCGTTTGGCCTTTGCGACGGCGTTATTCGACCAACGTACGGACTCGCGGAGCACACCGTGTACGTGTGCGATAGTTCTCCGCACTTGTTGCGCGTCGTTGTCGACAAGGATGCGCTCGAACACCACGACAAGTTTGTCCCGATTGAAGGGACTTCGAGTGGAGGCGTCAAGGAAATGGTGGGGTGCGGCAAGCCTCGGCCTGGAGTCGATCTGCGCATTGTTCACCCGGCATCGCACGCCAGTGTACCGACCGGCACGGTTGGCGAGATTTGGATTCGCAGCTCGAGCACGACGCAAGGGTACTTTGGTCTGGACGAGTTGACTCGAGAGATGTTTGGTGCAACGATCGCAAACGAACCAACGGACCACTTTTTCATGCGCACGGGCGATCTCGGCGTGCTTTACCAAGGCGAGGTACGGGCGTCGAGACGTACACATGGCCATCTCACAACGGATTTCGTAGCTGTTTGTATGCGGCCGGCTGAAAGACTTGATCATCGTCCGCGGCCGCAACCACTACCCTCAAGTACGCGATCTACCCCCTCTTTGTTCATCGTGACGACTCACAGGCGTAACACTTGGCCAGGATATTGAAAAAACTGTCGAAGGGTTTCCAGATATCCGCCCGGGCTGTTCCGCGGCATTTTCCATGTCCCTGCAAGGCCAGGAAGTGCTGGGGGTAGTCGCTGAAGTACGAGGGGCGCAAATGGCTCAACCCACCCTCGAAGCCATCGCAGCATCGATCCGTCAGGCTGTGTCGGTCGAGCATGGCGTGCTCGTGTCGGCGATGGCGCTGGTCGCCACCCATACGATTCCCAAAACCACCAGCGGCAAGATCTCTCGCCGGCGTGCTAAAGTCGATTTTGTCGATCGCAAGTTGACCGAACTGTATCGCCTGGTCAAGACCGTCGACACAAACGACGATCCCCAAGACGACGCTGCCGCGCTACCGCCGACGATCCTGCCAGAGTTTTCAAGCGTCCCGCCCGCAGAAGTCAAATCGTTTCTTCGTCGTGAGATTGCACAAATGCTCGATGCGTCCCACGACACGATCACGGACGCGACAGAGCTGCAACAAGTGGGAGAATGCCCCAATCATGGTCGTGACAAGTCATGGCGAGCTGTTGTAGGTCGGGATGGACTCGATGGGCCTCACACAATTGCAAGGCATTGTTCAGAATCAATATGGCCTGCAAGTGCCGGACGACGTCTTGTACGGAGAGCACACAACGCTAGCCCAAGTGTACGTCGCGCTCGCTCGCGTTGCCATGACAGCCCACCCGCAGCCCAATGAAGGTGGCGACAACCAGACATCGTTTCTGCAAGATTCCCAGCCACCAACGACTCCAAAATCCCGCATCTGCTGCGGATGCATTGCCATTCGATAAATGGGTCAGGTGATAATTCATCTTGACGCCATGCTCTTGTTCCAGATGTGTGTGCGATACTTTGTTACCACGGCATGCTTGTCATGCTGTGTTGGGACGCATCCGCGTGTGCGACAATTTGGGAAGGGCTTGCGTGGCTGCATGTGCACGACTCCCCCTCGCACCGCCGCTCTTCCCGACAATTGTGGCACGTTTGCAAACGCGTGAACATGTCCGCGAAGGGAATCGCCACTGGATGGACTCCGAAACACGAGTGTATGGATGTGCTATACGATCGTTTCGATTAGATGGCTTTGGCAGCTCGCTGGAGCGACGACTGCCGCTGGCGCAAGTGGGCCGTACTCTCGGGAGTGAAGGCGGCGGCATCGAATGCTTGCACGATAGTTGCGTCGTCGGGGTCGCAGAACGCACGGCTGTCGTCATGGCTGTCGTCGTCTGCCCCATCGTCGCTGGCGAGACCCTCCAGCTGCTGCTCGTCTTGGTCTATGTCGTCGTCGTTCGAGGCATCGTCTAGTTGATCGACCGGTGGACACGTCAAGTACAAGTACAAGACAAAGCACCAAAACACTTCAGCGCATGCAATGTTGGCGATTGCGATCGTCGACGTGAGGGCAAACCAGTGGTACATGAGGTACCGTAGACCCGAGAGCTGCGCCACGATGCTCAGCGACGCCCGGACAATTTGAACGCGGGGATGGCTGAGCTCGACACGGACGGCTGTCAGCGGTCGATGCCGCAAATCCTTATATCCGTTGATGGCCAGAATGGATTGAGCCTGGCTCGTATGACCGTGGTGCCCCAGCGCTAGAGTTGGAAAGAGCCACACGAGACGAGCGCTAAGGTCGACCACCCAGTGACCCGGTCGCACAAACACCGGACGCGCACTTCGAGCAGTGGCAACGTTGCCAGGGGACAGCACTTCTGTTCGAACCATGAACATCCCAATGTCGACGTTCGTGTCAGACTCCGCAAGCTCCAAGTCCACGACGACGTCGTACTTGGCTCCTGGCGTGAGGACGCCTCGGTTGTCCGCCTCTCCAGCATCGTCAGGGTCGATGTACGTCCATTGGTCCCGGCCGGTTGCTCCAGTGGTCAAGTCGAGAGTTGCGGTGGGCAGTTGAATCGTCGACGCGGCAGGGTTGTCCCGGTGGGTGTAGTGGACGTGCTCGTTCGCGTGGAGCACGAGGCTGTGGACGCCATAGTCAAAGTACAGTGGTCTACGGACACGAGGTCAGACCGTGTTCGATACGGTGGGTGGAGCCAAACCGTTGCAAGATCTTGGTCGGCATTATCACGTAGTACACGCAGGCATAGACGGCTGACGCCGACGTGAGCAGCAACACCAGCGCTGTCATGAGTTGCATAAACCGAAGGAACATACGCAGTGAGAACGACGACAAGTCCCGGATGGCATCGCTCAACTCGGACACACGGATGCGCTCAATGGCAGCTTCGGTGTGGCTGGCAATCGTCGGCCACTGCGCCACGAATACCGACCACATGTAGCTCACAACTCTGCTCGTCATGATCGTCGTCGTTTCCTGTTGATTGTGATGCCAGAGTGCACAAAATGACGTTTCTCAACGGTGTATTTATTTAATTCCATTCAAATGTCAAGTATATATTGCATTTTATTTCAAATGCCGAGACCTTCCTTGCTCATTCGCTGAAATTCCACCAATCACATGCACTTTTTCGTCGCCAAACGCCCAAAGGTTGCGTCAACAGAACCGTGGCAACAGACACGCACACCAACTTGCCGCGGGCGCGCCGTCAAAGCCATCCATCCCCTTGCTGGAGTTCTCTTGGCAATCAAGACAAGTGAACAAGGTGGGCGGCAGACCGTCCTGACATGTTTCCATCACGGCGTCTCTTGAACTTTTGCGTGTGGCTGTGTGTAGAACGACAGCCAAGCAGAGGGTTACCGGCAGCAAGCGATCAGCAAGCGACTCAGGACCAAGGACGCAAACCGAGAAGTGAATTGATGTTGTTCATAATGCTCCTTTCCTATGTTCAGTTGTTCTTCCTACTGGCGTATGCATGACGAGCTTGAAGCTCGTCCTTTAACGACGCTATACCGTCGCTGGTAGACATCAACAACGCAATGATGATCTTGGCCATGACCTTTCGTCACCTAGTTCTTCGTTTCCGGATCCGAATGCCTTGTCTTCCATGAGCGCGGGAAACTTCAACAGCGTCCACGGAGCTGAACTACAACAGCCTATTTTGGCAGCGACAACATGCTCGCCGACCTCGTCAAGTGTAGAGAATAGAACATTGGACATGACGACCCAAGGAGCGCATTGGCAAGAGCGAGTGCGTCGGACAATCGATGGTAGTGCAATCTGAGACTCTTGTGAAAGCGATGTACTACCACATGCTCCGTGCAACCACGATGGACATCCTTCCGAGTGCTATCCGTCCAAGTCCATCGTGACCAAGCTGTCCATGTTGTGACCCTGCGCGCGAAAAAGATCGCGTCGTTGGCGCGTCAAAGTGCTGAACGCATGAGAGATGGGCGGCGCACCTGACCAGCGCCATGTCGCCACGGGCGGCGGCACCGTTGGTCGCCGCTCAACGGTTCTCACATCGAAGGACGACGACATACATTCCACGATTCCTTCAACATGTACGATTATCCGGATAGACATGTCAAGCACACGAGAATGAGCAGCACAGGCGACGCCGACGACAAACCTTTGCCAGACTCTGCGTGGCTGCATCCCGTGCTGGAGCTGTCTGTCGTGCGAAAGAACGTTGAGGCATTCAAGGAAGAAACAGTGGCGATGCTTCTTGCGCGGGTCTGCGGGCAAGGGATCATTCCATCTACGTGGAATGTCGGACCCGGCAAGAGGCGCAAGGGCATCCAAGTGTTCTGGGGAGATGTGCAGAATAGCGAATGGCCTGCCATGAAGACTGTAGGAAAGGTCCAGGCGTCGGTTGACACGTGTGCACGCATCCTGGCAGATATCAAGATGGGACCACGCCTCGACAAGTTCACGAGGACCGGGAGCGTGGTCCACACATTTGACGACACCACCGATTTACGATACTTTGAGACGCATGGGTTCATGATCATCGATCCGCGCGACTTTTGTGTCGTCACGACTACCAAGCGCCTTCCCGATGGACGGATCGCCATCGCGTCTCGCTCCATCACGTCTGCCGACGAATTCGGGAGGAAGACAGGGTATTCCCGCGCCCACGCGCTCTTGACAGGATATCTCTTGATTCCCCACGCGAGTGACCCAGCGAAATGCGACGCGATCGTGTACGCCCACGTCGACTTTGGCGGAACGTTTCCATCCGGCCTCATCAAGCTGTTTGGGTTGTCGGCGCCAATCAAGATTTTCGAGCAGCTGCAAAAGATGGCTGCCGAAGACCCGACGGTCGCCCCAGCAACGTCCACTTAAGCGGTGTAAGGAATGAGATTGCCATCAAGAAGGGCAGACGGGCACGGCGGACAACCCCATGGATTTCATGAGGGAGAGCAGCGCCATGTTCAAGTCTTTTCCACAAGTTCGGCACGTCAAGTTGGTAAGACGTCGAATGTGCCAAGATGTAAGCTAACCCGTTCCTCTTTTCCCATCTTGGTGTGGAGCCGATACGGCCGTTGCTGTCGGCGCTGTGATTCGGCTGGTCCGCGTGCATCGCAAGGCGCATCTGAAGTTGCCATGAATCGTTGGGATCGTATCGTCCAGGCGCCGAGATGTTGTCGTGAGTGCATGCCGCCTCACGTTTGAGCATTACACAGAGAAGGCCTCGACGCATTGGGATGAACAAATGGGCGTGACTCGCTGGACAAGAGCGACGTGGCTCGGAAGTTCATCGCACGTGGCTGAGTGCAAAGTCGGACGTGGATCTCGGTGACATGGATCGATGTGGTTACAATGATTCGGTGGCGAAAGACGCATGGCGACGAATCCATCGGATTCAGCTATCACGACGCTCTCGTTCGAGGGGCAGAGCGATTACTGCTCGAAAGTTCCTGAGCGACTCTGATTGCGCCATGAGCGCATTCCAACGCACAACGCGATTCACGTGGCGGCACCGCGGTGAAAAATGGGTGGACCGTGGTCATTGTCACGATGGCCAAGACAGCGTGTTTCATGGCTCTCTTTAACAATGGGCTAGTGTTCTGGGTGGGGCTCCAACGGCAAGTTGCGCACGGCAAGGGTCAAAGAGTCCCAGTGCGTGCGGTTCGCAAACAAGTCGACGATTGCCTGGAGCCCATCGGCATCGTCCTGGCGGAATCCGTTCAATTCCGGGCAGTCCAAGTCGAGGACTCCGACCAAGTTGCCGTCCACGACGATTGGGACGACGATCTCAGATGCCGACGCAGAGTCACACGCAATGTGGCCTGGAAACTCGCTCACGTTCGGGATGCGCTGCACACAACTACGTCACATGACGCAGTGCACGGATGCGATTTACCTGGATGACTCGAGTGGAGGCCGCGGTGCCGCAGACTCCGCTGTGCATTTGAATGCGCTTGCACGCGGGTTTTCCGTGAAAGGGTCCGAGCACTAACAGCCTCGTGTTCGACCCTTCCACGGGACGGTTGAGGTAAAACCCAGCCCAGTTCACCGGCCGCTTGGCCTCGAAGAAGGCGCCCCAAATCGCAGCCGATACATTGGCGCAGTTGGCGATGAAGTCTGTTTCGCCCTTGGTGATGGAGTCCACGAGGGCAGTGAGCTTGGTGTAGTCGACTTGGGGCAATGGACCTGACAATATCGCGACGATGAGAGCTCGCTTTGGAGAGAATCAACGACGAACTGTTGGCGACGATGTCTCCAGCATGCCACCCAATGTACCGCACCAGATTGCGTGCGACCTGTCATGGAGACCCTTCAACTTAACAACGACGTGACGCCGTCTTACCAACGCGTCCGACGCATCCAGACCAGCGACGACCTTGCCTTGGGCGTACACTTGGATGTAGGGCAGCTCGCCAACGCCAAGGTCGAACACTTCATCATCATCGATCTGCGATGCGTCGACGCGCACGTACACCTGCATGCCGACACAGTCAAGTAAGTTCACTCACACATCGGACAAACGCCGCACCAAGTCACTGCGCTGAGGGCCAAGGAGCGTTTCCAAATTCGCCTGCGCCTTCTTCGACTTGGCAGCAGACCACGGAGCGTCAAAGAGGACAACAACCTGCTTGGTGGTCTCCGCGGCGATGGTGGCTTGGACGATCTCCCATGTCGTGACGCTCGTCATCGCGCCGGGTGGATTTCGTAGTGGCGCAATCCGTCGATCACAAACGCAGTACGGATAATACATCCGGATATGGTCATTGAGCCAATGAGAATGCCCCGTTTTTGACGTGGCACGTTTCCTGCGAGCCGATTGGTTCGACATAATGGCTTGAGAATTCGATTTGATTCCTGGGTCACTCCGAGGTCATGCTGAGGCGGCGGCACGAAAGCACCCACAGTAAAGTCTGTCGCCCAAACGGAGGCAGGTGCTGCGAGTGAGGTCTCCTTCTTGATCTGCGCAGCCTGGTGGATAGATTGCACCTGTCGTTATGTGCTTGTTGTGTAGAACGCTACAGAAGTGTTGTCGAACGCCGAGGTGGCTGCGACGGTGACGGCCTAAAGAGGGTGCCTATTGCGGTGGAACGAAGGGCCCAAACATCACGATATCGTTGCCGAAAGGTGCCATTTGCACAGGATGAAGACGCGGATATGCTGGAAGCAGCGTCGTAACACCATGCAAGCCGCCGATCTATCGCGCAACTTGGCCAAACGTCCCTGTTGAGGATTCACTTACAAAGATTGGAGCGATCGTGACAATGCCGTGGCTGAGTACCCGACAGTTGGTAGCTTGCGCAGCGAGGCAACTTGTTAGAATGGATGCCCCGCCTTCGACCATCACGCTCGCAATGCCACGTGCATGCACGCGACCTAGTTCACCCTTGTGTTGAACGAGATGCATGACGCCCTCACGTACGGAAAGCGTCCTCGAGGTGTACACGACGAGTTGAAGAGGCAGCGCACAATATGACGATAGCTCCAGCGGCTTCCAACGCAGCCTTTCGCGCCAGTTTATCTGTCCAAACATCAGAACGGTGACGATGCCCTCGACGGCTCACCTTTGCTCCACCCATCGTCAACGGTAAGCAGCCAGGGCTTCGTGCACGTCGGGTGCGTGAAAAGTTTGCATGTGAGGGGGCAAATAAGGTCGCCATCAACAATCAATGGCTGTGGATTCTTTCCTGCGGTTGAGCCATGTCAACAGCAGAAATGCGACCGGAAAGACGTACCTTCGACCAAACGAACAGTGAGTGACGGATTGTCGGCCAGAACAGTCCCGATACCAACGAGTATACCATCGTGCATGGCGCGCAATTGATGGGTCATCGCCATGGAGGCAGCACCGCTGAGAATGGTGGGTTGTCCTAAGGGGGATGTGCAGGGCACGTGATGTCGTCGCCGCGGCAAGGAGCATGTACCTCGCGTGGCAGCAATGGATCCGTCCAGACTCTGGGCGTACGTTAGAGTAACAAAGAGCTGATCTGCCGCCTTCGCCGACGCCAATCCATCCGTCGTGAATGCCGTGATCGCATCCATATTCAATTGCGATCAATTTTGGTTTTTGATTCAACGCATGACGTTTTTACTTTAACGTATGTATCCAACCAACCCGGATTGGTTTCCATTCCGGTTTTAGATTTAACGCTGTGTTGCGTTTTACCGAGACGCAAAATTCGACGATGCACCTTGAAGCGATCGTCGCGCACCATGCATCTACGATCAATGCGCTCGTGCGAACGGTTTGGGTGGTCCTGAGCCTGACTGCGTTCCTGAGCACTGTATTCCCACCGCTTCGTCGCTTGTCTCTCCATGGACGTCTCCAATCGAGCTCGACGCCCTCCGTCCTGATGGTGCACGACTGCAGTCCTGAAAGTGCTCATGTCTGTGATGCTGCTGCAGGTGCGCAAGAGTTGGTTTGGGTACTTCTACTTCGTCGGGTGGACGTGGAATGGTCTCGTCCTTGCGCTCGTCTTCCTGTGGAGCACGTCGCCGTCGTCTCCTTTGGCATGTTCGGGTGCGACGCTCCTCTGCCTTGTGTGCCTCGAATGCCACTTGTTTCGTCGCATGCTGGAGAGTGTGTCCATCACACAATTTGGCAACTCGACCATGCATGCCGCAGGTGCGCTTCCTCGTATTGGCCTCCTCTTCATCTTCGTTACGTAGCCCTGATACTTGGCACGGGGCACTACATTTTGGTGTCGCTGTCGATCGTGTTGGACAACGGCGCCAAGACGCCGCTGTCCTTGGCCTGGTTTGACATCCTCCTTCTTCTCAGCGGCGTCGGGCTCTTCCTCGTCGCCTCTGCACATCAAATGAAATGCAACGCGATCTTGGCGTCGCTGAAAGCCGCGTCGCCGAATCCATCGTACGGCGTCCCGAAGGGCGACTGGTTTGACTTGACGTGGAGTCCGCTCTACTTGTGTGAAGTGCTCCTGTACGTGGCCTTTGTCCTCATGACCCAAGGCCGGAACGAAAACGTTTGGTGGATTGCTCTGTGGGTGTCGACGAACCAAGCCATCTCTGCCCATCGGGGAAAAGGCTGGTACTTGGACACATTTCCAGCCGCTCGCACCGCCCAGCGCGCCACGTTGATTCCTTATGTGTGGTAGCTAGCCATCGCATGCCATGCGCATGCACTTGTCAATACGTCCGAGATGCTTCCATCGCCCGTGCGCTCGACGCACGGAACCACACTCATCGAACTCGCTGCCACGGTGCGAAAGGGAGAGGTACTCGATCGAAGCACATGCTGGCGTACATATTCAAGCACGAGGCAGCTACTGCAGCGACGGCTCTGGCGGGCGGCGGATGGACCCGATCCGTCGGTGGCTACAGCGCTTACAAGTCGACGGCGTAGAGATAGATGGTGGGCTTTCCAGGAGCGGCAACTTCGATCTTCTTGGCGTCGCCGCCTTCCACCGCGGCGTGGCCGTCAACGTAGTAAAACTAAACCCACGTGACCATTCGATGCCACAATCAGCAGACCAACGTACCGCGATGTCATGCAGGTCGAGCGACTTGAGCAAGTACAGCTTGTTGCTCTCGAGGACAGCCTTTTGGTCAAATGGCATGCTGCACCACAATGAGTGTCGACGACGACAACGTTGTCCTCCGTACCTGAGTTCGATGGCCTCGTGACCACGCAGCTCGGCGTCGGCCTTGACAAACGAAGCAAACTGCATCACGTTCTTGGTGTTCTTCTTCAGTGCTTCGTGGTCGTTGAGGAGGAGCTTGAGCTTGGCCATAAAGTCGGCCGGGAACGTCTTCGTCGACTTGTCAAAGAGTCCGGCCATAAACGTGAGCACGGTCTGCTGCCACGTCGGGAACTCGTTGGCGAGGTACACATGGGCATGCGTGGGTTTCTTGGCTTCGACGACAGGTTTCTTCTTGCCCTTGGCAGCATCTCCCTTCATGACAGCGTCGCGGAAGTGCTTGAGGGACTTGGTCAAAAAGTCGCCCGCGCGAAGAAGAGTATAGTCCGTGGGGCCCGTGACGGCGGGCCACGCCGCGTTCGAGACAAACCCGGGCTTGCCCAGCAACTTCCAAAAGTGTTCGCAAATGTGCGGACAGATTGGCGCCAACATGATGGTCTGCGCCTCGATGAACCGCACGATCACGTCCTTGTGCAAGCCAAACTCGCCGCGCGTGCAAATGTCGCGGTAGGCGTCGCGCGCGATCTGGAGCTCGAAGAAGCTCGTCTGGAACCCGTCGCGCCATTGCATCGCGTCAAAGTGCGCCGCCGTCGTCGTGATGATTTCGTCCATTTGCGCGTGAAACATCTTGTCGTTAAAGTTGAGCGCGCCCGTGCGGAGCGCCGCGACGTCGTCCAGCGTCTTCTTGATCCATTCTTCTTCCGTCGTCAAGCGCAAGATCGCCATGTTGGCAGTGTCCCGCGAAAAGTTGGCGTCATCCATCGAGTCGCCGGCGTCGGCGCACGCAAACCGTGTCGCGTCCGCGCCGTACTCGTTGAAACAGTGCTCCAACGTTAAAAAGTTGCCCTTCGACTTGGACATCTTTTCTGCATCCACCAGCACGTGGCCGTTTGTGAAAAAGCTGCGCGGCCACTTGGACGCGTCGTCGGCCCAGATTTCCGCGTGGTTGTACAGGCACATGGTCAAGTGGTTGCGAATCAAGTCCTTGCCTGACACACGCAAGTCGACGGGGTACCAGTACTCGAATTCAGCTTGGAGCTGGCGCCACACGTCCACCGAGATCTTCGAGTTGGTCGGAGCGGGACCCTTCAAAAAGATAAAGTCAAACACTTCCTTGGTCAAGTCGGCCGCCGTGATGCCGTGCGGGCCACCTCTCGAGCCGTCCACGTTGCTCTACGCACAATGAAATCAAAAAATCGAGACAGAAATTGCGGTCGCAACAACGCGGGGGTACCTGCAAGTGGTGCGCGATGGTGTAGTACGCCATGTAAATCGTCGAATCGGACAATGACTCGACAACGAATTCCGTGTCCCAGGGGAGCTTGGTCCCGAGCCCAAACTGGCGGCACGGCGCCCATTCCTTCAACCACTCCAACGTCGATCGGTACTCGCCAAGCGCGATCGGGTTGTACGTGCTGAACGTGTTGGGGTTTTCGATATGCGAGCTCACGCGGGCTTTCCAGTCGTCCGCGCCGTAGAGCAAGTACCACTGGTCCAAATGAGCAACGACGCACTCGTCGCCCGTGCGACTCATGACGGTGGACTCGGGTTCCCAGTACGGGATGGCATGGCCTGCATCGAGGAGCTCCTTGCGAACAGCCGCCTTGGCATCGCACACCTTCTTGCCGGCTTGGCTACCCACAAGCATCACGCCTTCGTAGAACCCCTTGAGGTAGACCAAGTCCTTGGCCTTCGCCAGCTTGTCTTTATCGTTCTGCGATTGAATCTTGAGCTCGTCGCACACTGCGACAGCTGCCGTCGTGCCGTAACCAGGAATGTCAATGATCGGCACGACTTCGAACGGGAGCACCATCTCGTCCGTCAAGTTGTACTTTTCACGCATCGCAGGCTTTTGCTTCAAGTCGCGGAGCGCGGCAAAATCGTCC
Source organism: Aphanomyces invadans (assembly GCF_000520115.1). NCBI lineage: Eukaryota > Oomycota > Saprolegniomycetes > Saprolegniales > Verrucalvaceae > Aphanomyces > Aphanomyces invadans. The sequence goes on from NW_008580159.1 coordinate 322,369, forward strand.
GGGGCGTCACTCGGCACACTCGTGACGACACCGGTCCCCTTGCCCATCGAGATGGTCAGCAATGGCAGCGTGTACACGGTGTCGTACACGGCGTTCGGCGCCCGCAGCGGCAACCCCAAGAGGTCCCACCCCTTGAGTTCGAGGAGGCATTCCACTTGGCCCCACGTGCGCGAGTAATCTTGATGGGCCAGGTTCAGCGCAGATCGGCGCGAGATCAAAAACACGTCCGTCTCGTTGATGCGGTACGCGCCATAGTCGCCGTCTGGAAGCACAAAGCAGTTTGTTTGGCCATACATGGTCTCTGGGCGCAGCGTCGCCGGCGCCAAGTACACGTTGTACCCGGAGAGCGAACTCAAACGGGCAGGCAACGGCGTTTTCACCGCGAGCTTCACGATCGTGTATTCTTGGGGCCCGACGCCTTCACCGGACGCGCGGTCATGGTCGGCACAGTTCTGTTTGTCCAGCGGCGAGTACACATTGGGCCGTTTGCCGCGGGAGATGCGGGAGCGTTCCTTGAGCGTATTCAATTGCCATCGAATGAAGGCGTCGTAGAACGGATTCACGTCGGTCGTGATGAACGACCGGCGCCAGTCCACTGCAAGCCCGAAGCGGCGCAAGTGAGCTTCGCCAAACGGTGGAAAGTATTGCAGCCAGAAAGTCGGGTCGGTGAACTTGGGGATGAGCTCCTTGTCGTCAATCATTTTGGTTAAGATGTCGTATTGGCGCACGACGCCGCCAGTTTTGGCAACCAACTTGGACTTCTTGCCTTTGGCCTTGTTCTCGGACGTTTGCGCGGCAGGCGCCGGCGGTGGCTCGACGACTTCAATGGGGAATTGAGGGGGAAACCCGAACTCATCCAACTCGGCCTTCAACTTGTTCGCTGCGGCCTGGATCGGCATGCCCGTGCAATGAAACGCAAACGGGAAGAGCGCGTTCTCGCCCTTGAGGCGGTGGTATCGCGTCGCGAACTCGGCCTTCGTGATCGTGAAACCGTGACCAATGTGCATCATCCCGTTCATGTACGGGAACGGAAACGTGGCGAGAAACTTCTTCTTGCCGTCCTCCACGCTGCCTTGAAAGACCTTAGCTTCCTCCCACTGGCGCTGCACATCTTCTTCAATCGCAAGCAAGTGGTTGCGGCGTCCAAACTTCTTCTCTTCGACGGCAATGTCCATGCCGCTGAGCTTGGCAGACACGTAGTCTGCACTCGCCATCCTATTGGAAAGTCCTCTTCGCCACCCGATTGAAACGTGAATTCAGAATGTTGGTTCTTTCCTTTCAGTAAAGTAACAACTCTTTGACCCCACCACCGAAAGACGATGTCAGATCCCACGGAAACGAGGGCAGCACGAGCGCAGCTTAGCTGCCACACAATCGTGAATTTCTCCGAGGAGCTACTCACCGGTGCATCCCTCCTTGGCGTCGATAGAACGTGGCTGAGATGTACAGCAATTCCCTTCATTTAAGTAACTGGAAGTTGGGTAGTGTGCGAGAAAGACCATCACTCCTACGATTTTATTGCACGATCGATCTTGTGGCTGCAGGAAACCCCAAGTTGCGGCGACGGGTTGACGATGGAGCAGCGTGCGGTGGGCGGTGGGCATCTCTGCAAGCGTAGCCGATGTTGTAGCTGCGGAGGAGTGTGTTTTGTTAGAGCGAGTACGGGGCGAAACCATGGAGAGCGGTGTGTTCCTAATGCGGTGAGTCCCACCTCTGACGTGGCATTGTGCACCAAGGCGTTGCTTGGTTCATAAGCGTGGTTAAATGGAACCATCGTGGCTGGCAACAGCAACTTGCCGCGCTGGGGCGGGCTCCATGTCTGGCTGTTGACTCGAGAGGTTGGCGCGTTGAATGGATTCGAAAAGCTTGCGTTGCTCGCCAGGGTCCTTAGCATCCCGAGCGATTGATTTGGCGGCATCAAACAGTTTTGCGTCAACGAATGCATCGACATGCTCACTTCTCGTCACAATCGGCGTCTCTGGCATCATCCAGAGCAATAGCTCGCACTGGTTTGTCTTGACACAGCTGTGTACGACACACCACCAGAATTGCTTTGGATGGACCTAGGTTCAACCCGCGCTGCAATGTTAGCTACGGGCGACGATGCGGAGTCGCCACACCTGGAACAAACTGGCCACCTCCACTGCTTCCAGGACAAGGTTGTCTTCGAAGAACGGGGCCAGCGACACCAAGTTAAAGATCGTCTCGATCACGCTCCGATCGACGAATGCGCTGAGTTGGTTCGTGTCCTTGGCGCTTTTGCACATGAGCCTTTCATCCCACGCCTGCTGCTTCTCCAGTAGCGTTATGTGGTGGCTCAACGTCCGCGAGTAAAATGGCGTGCCTTCTTCCAGCACCTTGGCGATGTGAAGCTGGGCCAACCGAGCATCCATTGTTGGATGACGGTAGGCGAACTTGGCTGCAGCAATGCCGGCCTTGGCAGTCAAGATCTTAGGAATCGCGTCCAGATTGGAATTGCATGTCGCGAGGTGACTGGACCATAACTTGACTGCTCGTTTATAATGCGCAAGTCCATGGCAGAATTCGTCTGGCGACTTGCACGAAGCCTCGAATGCTTGAATTGCTGCGAAGAGCGCGGCGGTGTCATGGTCGCAACGACCGTTCAGGGTTTTGACTGCTTCCTCTTCTGGGGATAGCGTATCTGCATGGAGCGAATCGACCGAATTCGCACGAGATAAGCGTCCAAATGGAATCAACGGTTCAACGGGAGGGACAAACAATGGATGGACCTGCTGGACAAGGATTGCCTGGACTGAAGCCGCGGTCGCCGACGTTTTCACGCGGTGCTTCTTGTCGAACTTGGCAGCAACAAACGTCTGTAGATTCGAGTAGAACGCTGTGATCTCTAGAGGTGTCATGATAATACAGTCTCCGTCGACGTTCTCGTTGGTCGAGAGAAGGGAGCCCATGGCAAGATAGGAGCTCGAAGTTGCCGCGGCGTCGGCCTTGGAAAGATTGGCGATATTTTTGGATCCACTTTCCTTCGACTGATTGGCTAATACCTGAGAATCATTTAAATGTTAGGGTTCTGCAAAATGGATATTTATTTAAGCATATTCATTTAAACGCCATGCAATTCTTGAGAGTTCGGGGTTTCGGGGTTTTGCCATCGCCGACATGCCTGTCACTAGATGGTGTGGTGTCGTCGGTTTGTGCGGACCTGTTCAGGTCGACGGAGATCGGCACTTGGTCCAGGCCAGTGCACGATACCAGTTTATGAGCGGAATTCATTCGCTGATTGCCGTCGCCCTTGAGTCTACAAACCTCGAAACGGGGTCAGCACGTTGTCGGGTCCAAGGAAGTTTTAAAACAGAGAACGTGACAGTGTCTCGGATAGGACTTGCCACCACGAAGTCTCGGGAGAAGGTTGTTCGGAATGTTTCGTCTCGCGCAACTCGTTGAAGCAAGTGAACTGCATTTTTTGGTTTGGTCAGCTCTAGTGCTATCGCCAGTGTGGCGCCGCCATAAGCAGCTCGATCGAACGCTACGAAGGAAGGGCATAACCAAAGGATGCAAAAAAGACCCTCCATTCAGCACTAGGCACGTCTTGGGTCGTTAATTCGTGCTGACGAGGGCCCGAGTCAACAACTCCTATCAACATCATCAGTGCTTGCCTTCCGTTGCTTCGACCATGCTTCATACGCTTTACAAATATGCCTACTTCTTTGGTCGGCGCCAGATATTCTGACAGCTAGGAGACCTTCCTCCATTTCGGCCAAGAGTTGTAGCGCCCCGCACTTTGGGCTATGCGCTGCTATCCTGGTCTTGTTATTGTGGTGTGGATGACGTTGGCTCGTGTGGGGAGGCGGAAGCGCTGCGTTGTGTGCATCGACGTGACTGTCATCTTCCAGTTTGACGTCGTCGTAAAAACATGTAGCGGCAGTGCTTGATAACTGACTTTGGGACTGATGGCGGCCGAGGAAGACGTCACGACACCATGCGCGGCCCATGCCTTCACGGGCTCCGGCATAGTGAGGCAGTACAGCGCCAAGTGCTTCGTCATGCGAATTAGCCAGCGAGACTGCTGTCGCAGTACAAGCATGCAATGCGCTGGCGTCCCCATGAGTCTGTTTGGTCACCTAGTGTTCCCACACCCATCCTCTCGTTCGGGGCATCGTGGTTGATCCTTTTCGCGTGGATGCACGTGTGAGTCAACTGGGCCCCCTTTCATGAGGCAACTCGAGCGTTTTTTCGTGTACGAGCCAACCGACGACGCCCATCGTAATTCAGGTAGGAGGACGTCTGAACTACCACGATGTGGTCGCAGGGGCGGTGCCGCTACCAAGACCGGGTCATGGCGTGACGTCGACCATGCTGCCAGACCACTGCTGCTGCTGCATTCAGCGACCTGCCTTTCCACCACGCCGAAGTCCTGGCTTGTCAACACATCCGTTCAGTTGGCTTTGACGGAGCATGGTTTGCAATTGGATGCACCGTCACCGACCGCCGTCGAGTGCACTTTGTATCATGAAGACAATCTGAAGAGGAGGTGCATTCGCCACAAACTCGTGGCGGCTGGCGAAATGTTCGTGATCGCGTGCATTGGAAGCGCCAATGGTGCAAGGACCACGGTGGCCGTCGTTCCCGAACTTGGAAGGAGACACGAACGACGTGAAGGAGTTTCCACACGACCTGAAGCGGCGGTGAATGCGCAAACCACTCAACGCATCGAAGGCTGACTTGTACGAACCAATGCTACACAATTAAAGTACGGTACGTCGTGGCTCACTTCTCGTGTCGGTCATGTTGGCCGCGACACCAGCGAGTCGGATGGTTTTCGCAAGCCCAGTACGGAGTCTACGTGGCAGCCTGAGGAAGCAAGACTTGGTGGCGGCTCCACAGGACATGACAAAGTGGCGCGGGGGTGGTTTCATGACGAAGGGGTACGACAACATCCATTTCACGCACAAGAGCCATTGACGCTCTACCAACTTCTCTCGCACTTTTGAATCTGGATTCCTCGTGTTATTGCCCCCTACTTGCGGCGCCCCTGTAAACACCCCCAACCCCATGAACCTGTAAATTGTTTATCCAGGAAATTTCCAAGTAAACCCACTCGACCGACCGGCATTTCCGTTTTTGCCCTCAATTTTACACCAATTAAAATATATCCATTCGATTTTTTAGATTTATAGCCAATCAGATTGAGCATTTCTTCGTCGTGCATTTGTGTGGATTTCCATGGACATTAGGGACGTTTAGCAAGTCCGGAATCCTAAGTTTCCGGACTTGAACTTCGATTCGAACTCCGAAGAATTCAGACTTTGCTTGAACGCTGGTCTGGAAAGTGGGGTGGTTTACCGACTTTCCACCCCGAAGTCTGTGAAGTGCCATAGCCAATCAAATTGAGCTGTGGCAGCGTATTGTACGTCTACCTTCCTCAGCTCAAGTCGATGGGAAAACCTATCCAAAAGCAGCTCGCTTGGAGCACCGAAATGGACCTCGCCTTGCTTCGAGAAGTTCTTCGTGTCGAGCCTTTTGATGGCGAGTACGGCGCACTCACGCTCCGCTGGAAGACGGTTGCCACGAACATTTCTGCGTGTCTTGGGATGGAAATTTCTCACCGCTCGGCACGAGATCACTATGACGCCATGCTGGGTGCTTTCAAGAAAACGGACAGGTTTGTTTCAACGGCTCAAAGGGACTGGTAGTGAAGAAGAGGTGTCCGAGCAAGTGCTGCTCTTACAGAATCTTGTCGACCGCCGGAAGGCGAGAGACGAGGAGAAGAATGCGAAAAAGAAACGGAGCAGAAACGACGCGACTCGCTGGAATCCACAGGGTCGCAATTATGCCTCGAGGCCGAGCAGCGGGTTGCCAAGCGACAGCGAACAGCCAGCAGTGCGACGAAGGAAGAAGCGACCGACTCGGCCTTTTGGAACTTCTTGATTTCGAAAAGCAAAAACACTCTGACGATAAGGGGTATAGAATGGAGCGCCTCGAGTTCGACAAGGAAGAACAAAGTATTCGTTTGGCTCAAATGACCGAGAGCGCCAAGCGCAATGATCAACTCGAGCGTTTGTTGATTGAAATGGGAAAGTTAATCCAAGTTGTTGCAGAAAAATCGAGTAAGAACATGACCAATTATGATTGAATGATTTCACTCCATGTTAACATGCAAATATTCCTCTAATGTTGGAGGAGATAAATCAAAGTACACGCTATTAGTATTGCGACCTCTATCACAGGTGATGCAGTTAGTTAACAATACAGCAACCTTGTACATCTTGGATATTGGGCTATTGCCAACTCGCTTCTTTTTTTGAAGTCGACAATCGGCCAGTACTGCAAAACCTGTCCAAATTGCCATTCCACACTTATTCGCACCCGACTCATGCTTTTGTTCACTTGCTTTTGAGCTTCTGTCAAACGAGCTCCGCCAAACGAAGAGGCCAACAGGTTGGAATAGCCGTAGGCTGGGTCTCCATAGACGACAAATCCTCTAAACCTGTCATCACTGGCAATGACATTTTCCAAGTTGGATTGACGCAAAATGGTCAGAACATGTCGTCGGCCTTCGATAGGTCCAAATGCATGTGCAATCATACCATCGGGGGTCACAAGGGTTTGATATTTCATGGCGTGGCGTCGCTTGTGTCCATTAAACA
>NW_008580159.1:329094-343685 GCF_000520115.1 Aphanomyces invadans
AAAATGGTCAGAACATGTCGTCGGCCTTCGATAGGTCCAAATGCATGTGCAATCATACCATCGGGGGTCACAAGGGTTTGATATTTCATGGCGTGGCGTCGCTTGTGTCCATTAAACACAGTTCGTTGTCTTTCATTTCCATCCGGCCGACAGCATTCGCGCACGGTCCCATCCATGAATGCCCAGACGTTCTCGACTTCTGCACCCTTGGCCACAACGGCTTGGCTGAACTCCATGAATTTGGTACAAATGCAGTCGCGGTCGAGATATACGATTTCGGCAAAGTTGGAGTAAATGTGGTCCAATATGTGCAAGAAGATGTTGCAGAGGCCACTTCTGGAACGACCGAACATCGTGATGTGGTCTGACCAGCGATCAGGAACTGCAAAACGGCGCAAGAGAATGCAGATAGCCTCGAGTCCGTGCATGCAGTTCGCTCTGGTGTGACAACACGAGGTGGGATCCGTAGGTAGTTGACGAGGGCAACCAACGTGGATTTGGAGAATCGGAACTTGGATAAGCAATCGTTGTCGGTGAATGAGTCCAAAGTGAAGGCGACATTAGGAATGGTTAGCTGAGTACTGGTGGCTCTGCGGCGCAAGAGGGCGAGCTTTAGTCGCAGAGGTACTCGGCTACAATGGATCAATCGATGCTCAGGATGCATTTTGAACTTCGTCAAGCATTCCATTGACCATACCTAAACATATGACTCACTGCAGCCTTTCTAAACGTGAATTCGCCAGACTTTGGACTTCAGACTTCAAGAAAATCGAAGGTAGAAGAAAGTCTGTGAACTATTTAGATTTCAGACTTGCTAAACGTCTCTATTCTAGAGTTGTCCGCCATGAACATCCGAATAACGCACTTGAGTATCCGAATTTATTGCAGACGGATACCGGTACTTGATCCGGATGTATTCTGCTTGGAAAAATATCTTCGTTGGGGGCGTGGACATCATGCAAGACTTGCTGGCGGACGAAGAAAACCAGAGCCGACGGACGTTCTGCCAGATGCCGTTCAGCTCGATCTACGAGAACGCGGAGAAGGGACAGACGTCAGTCTCCAACCTGCTCGCGTTTATCAAGAAGAAAAACACCGCCGAACGAAAGTGTGCGGATGCTGTTCTGTCGAGTCTCAGCGACGTTGGTGAGTTGCGCGAGTTTGAAGAACCAGGAACATCCATAAAAGGGGTGCTCGATCAATGGCATATGTATTTGCACACACTCAACACCCAGCAACTCACGTGGACACAAGTCGTCGACGAGCATGTTGCACGACCTCTCGAATCCCTCAAAGATGCGTCTACGACGTACATGCAAACGCTGCAAGCAGAGCTCGCGCGGGTCAACGACGAATACTCTGCTGCGGAAGAGCAACAGTGCAAGGTACACTGATCATCACGTCTAACGTGTTCCCCTCGAGCTTGACCTCTCGTTCCTACCTTAACGCCAGCATGCCAGGCAAAGGTAGTCGTTGATTGTGCACGACGGGACCTTGAAGAAGCGATTAGTCGCCAGGACGACGCGCTACATGTAAATTACATTCACCTCATCAATCCTGGTACATGATTATCCTTAGGAAATTGGAGTCCCGTCCTTCGAGCTCCAACGACTGGCATTCCGCGTCAAGTCCGCCGAACTCGAGCTCTCCCGGGCGTTAGCCGAGAGGGAACAGACCAAGCAACATTTGCTCAAGACGATAATTGCACGGGATGAAATGACTATGGCCGTTAGTGTGGCCTACCAGCGCGCGGAAGAGGAACGGATGGACCAGCTCGGGTCGTGCTTGAAGCTGTGGATGCATGTCGAGAAGGAACATATCAAGTTCAGAGAGAAACAACTCCAGCAGCTGGAAGAACACGTCGTGCGCATGGACCGCGCGGGAGACCTCCAGCTCCTCATTCATGTACGTGTGGTCGATGCGGGGGCTTAGCAGAAATGGACGAGTAGAACCATCGGCACCCGGACAACTTGCACTTTCAGGGAAAAGCGCTGTCATTACTCGATTGGCAGTGGCAAAATCAAAACCAACAGTCGCCTCCTGGGTCCCTCAACAGCCTTCAAGTGCCTTCTGCGGACAAATGGCAGGTGTCGCATGCCGACGCGAACGCCGACGAGAACGCCCCATCCTGCCATGACAAGTCCTTGCAGCATCTCGAAGCTGTCCTGTCTTCTCATTTCGACGACCACATTGATTTGGACGATGCCAGCAATCCAGCCACGCGCGAATTCGTTGCGGCCAGTTGCAATTCGTCCGAGTCGCGACAACTCTTTGTGCAAACGCTAAATCGACAACGCAGCATCGCGACGAAAGTGTCGAGCCCGATCAAGTTTCGGCGGCTGGTGCAGTGTTTTCTTGCGTTTTTCGACGCGTGTGTGCTTCACGATGATACGAAGGCAGCCAAGACTGCCATGATGCTGTCGGCGACGTTTTACACAATCCCCCCACACGACCGCACCAATCTCGACGACGCGCCAAGCGCTGATCCACGGCACATTCGACGATATGTCCAGGAAGATGTGAAGGTTCATGTGATCTGGAGCAACCCCAATGTATGGTTGTGATTGTCTGGTGAGGTTTCTCACGAAAGGTTGGGCGTAGTTTTGGGAGAAAGCATTAATGCTGGCAATTGGCGAGGAGCTGCACAAGACCCCGCGGCGATGCCCGTGGGAGGATCTACCAACAAATGTCCCGCGCAGCGATGGTACTCTTGCACAGCAAGCAGCATGACTTATATGGCGACTAGGTGTACTCAGCCGCGAAGAAGCCGTGAGTTTGGTCCACAACATCGTGGTACGCGTCATTGAAGCGCGTGGTCTCCAGGGCTCATGCTTGTGCATGATAGTTTGGGCAATTGGGGTCGTTTACGCTCAGCATGCTCGAGTTTGACGTCCCGATCACACAAATCCGGCATTTCGTTGAAACCATGTGCGACGCCCATGAGCTCACGGAGGAGCAGCGGTTCCTACTGCGGGCCAACTTGCGGGAAATAGCCATCAAACTCGGCTACACGACGCATCCACCACAATCAAATTGACTGTTTTACTGTTGACATTGTGCTGGCTGGAACGAGACTGGCATGGTCGGACCTGTGCGTGTATCTGGGCATTGACGTCTCAACCCAGGAGCTCCGTCAGTAACACCTGTGGAGACAGACCTGCCGACCCTTGAAAAGACTGTGAAGAAACTCTACTTGTGCTATAAACGCCCTACTTTATACGTTGTGTGCGTCTGGTGTGCAGGTGCATTATGACAGAGTGAAATTTACTCGAGAGAAGGTGGCCAAATGACCAAATATCAGCGACTCGTGTTGGTGTGGAGGTCAGCGATGAGATACGTTGCGATGGCTTTCACCCGGACAGCGATCGCTCGATCTGGATCTCGACAACCTCGGGTGACGATCGATGCCAAGAATGGATGGCTATGAATAAACGAGCAGAGCAATGGTAGGTAAGCAAGGGCACCCTCGTTGGTGCGGTGGGTGGTTGCGCGGCGCATGGCCAACTCGAACGCGTGCTCGAGTTCGAATCTGTAGAGGGCGTTCGACTGCAGCAGCCATGCCAGAGCTTGGACACTGTTTTGGTCCACTGCAGCGTGAGCTGCAGCAGCGATATACCGCAGGCCCAATTGATCGCGAGTGCACCAGTCGCCTTTACAGAGGAGGGCTAGGTTCGCAAGCGGACTTGCGTGGCAATACGCCATTACATCCAAGTGGCAGTGTGTCGTGGCCACCACAAATGCCCTCCCGATCGCATGGGGACTCCATTCGAGTTCGAGCGACGGAGATGTCAAGATCAGCTGAACGATATTCACGTAACCTTCGCGAGAAGCGTCGATGAGTGCTTCTTCCGCTTGCGAAGGATGCTGACGAAGCAACACTTGGGCGACATTGTACTCGCCAAAGAATGTCGCAAACTGAAGTGGCGTGAGAACCTTGGGCTGGCTAAGGGACGCAGTTGATTTGATCTTTAAGAGGAGCGGCGGCGACGATGCTGGAAGAATGAAGCGTCGAAGCGCGTCCGACCGTTCGACGTCGGCCTTCATGAGTCGGTCGTGGCGGCTCTCGAGAACCTCGAGAACAATATCATCCAGGTCCAAATCAGGGTTATCGACAACTCCTATGAATCATCATACGGCAGAGTCCACGAGCGTTAGATGACGTACGGTTGGCGTACAGCGTTCGTGCGACTTGGGTGTCGTCAGGTGAGAGATCCCTGGACCGAGGTATTGACGCGGCGACCGCGGACGGAGCAGCCTTAACCTTCCTCGCACACAACGACTCCCATGTTTCGCCCAGAAGTATTCCGTTGCGCACCATGCCCTCTGTTAACAGAGATAAGTATTCATCCATTCGGTCCATGAAGAATGACGAGTTTGATGCAGTATCGCAAGTGAAGGGTCATCAGTGGAAATTATCCGGATATGGCGAATATTTTCGAAAGTATAGTCCAATTTATTGCAAATTCAGTTGCAGCAAAAAGATCGCTTGGTGTATTATTAAATAGAGGGCGGAATTGGCCTAGTTCCACCGTTTGCGAGGAAGGCCGGACGATGACGTCGTGAGGACCCTCGCGGCCGCTGTCATGGATGAACCAAGCGAAGATCGTCGGACGCGCATGGGAGCTGACCTGAAAGGACGGTGAGACGACTGCCGAGCCCTTTGATGGAGAAGAATACTTCGATGACGAGGTGCGTTCGCGTAGTGGGAATCGAGTGGCACCGTCGGCAGATTGCTGGAGTCGACATTGTGTAGACGGGTAGTCTGTTTGAAAAGTCACCTGTTTGGTGCTGTTCTCGTCCGTGACATCGTCGTACTTCGGTCGCTTCAAAATGCTGTAGGCGAGGTGAGATACTGTCATAAATTTTATCTCGGATCGTATACCTTTGAAACTGTGCAGGAGGGACGTGCTTTCGCTTGGCTGCATACGCTTCTGTCGTACGGGTCAATGCGCTACTACCGATGCTGAATCGTCGAGGTTGTCGTGCTGATGGTGGAGCTGTGGGTGGGACATTAAGCTGCTCCTGATGGACCAACTCGTCGACAACTTTGATCTTTCGTGGGGTTTCTTCGGAGGGAGAGGCGTCGTCATTACTGCGCTTGTCATTTTTAGCGATTCGTTCCCGCAGTTGTGCCATTGTTTTGTTTTGCAGGGCCACCTAAACCCACAACCGGCAAGGTGAGGATGTCGCTGCTGGGTGGTGTACACACACCGTCTGTCGTAGCGTCACGAGCTCAAGGTGTTCTTTTTCCCACACGCTTGAGATTCGATTCACTTGGGATTGGAGGAGTTTTTTGCTGCGGCTTTCGCGTTGTGCGGTCTGGAGTGCCTCGTTATGTCCAGTCACCTGATTATCGATGAGCCGGACTAAGACCTTGCCAAGGACGTCGAAGTCTTCAGCCCACATGGCCAAAGATGTCGTTAGGTCGTTCTTGAAACCAAACACCGACTGTCGAAGTCCATGCAAGCCTTCCTTCCATCCTGCGGTGGCGCCGTCCATTTCGTCGTGACGCCAAGATTCAAATCCACGTCCATTTCAAATTCTCAAATTTTAACCGGATGTTCGGATAAAACACATCCAATCAAAACGAGTTTCAGTTTTGTACTTTGCTTGTGTATGTGGTGCCCCAACAATCGATACCACGAAACACGATTGAGAATTCCCTAAAATGGATGGAAATTTTTATGATTTTCACAAATTGAATGAATTTTCGAATGGAATTGATACCACTCTTGTGCGCTGGCGGCATGACGGGAAGGACGCGGAGCCATTCCGGCCCGAAACATTTCGACTTCCACGATGGCCAACGCACTGCTCACCCGCGAGCACGCTATCCACCTAGATGCATTGGACTCACTTGGGTCGCTACGCGACCAGTTCCAACTGCCTGAAGGCAACATCATCTACCTTGACGGAAACTCGTTGGGATTCCTTCCACGGGCCACAGCTCCTCGCTTGGATCAAGTCGTGACACAAGAGTGGGGTCAAGGGCTCATCCGGAGTTGGAACAATGCGGGTTGGATCGGTCTCTCACGTCGAATTGGCGACAAAATTGGCTCCGTTCTTCTTGGTGCTGGCCCAGGCGAATGTGTCGTGACCGACTCGTTGTCTATCAATCTGTACAAAGTGCTCATGGCTGCTGTTGACCTTGCCATCGAGAAAGATCCGTCGCGCACCGTCGTCCTCACTGACCGCGACAACTTTCCCTCGGACCTGTACATTGCGCAGTCCGTCGTGTCGACTCGACATGGAATGCAAGTCCTCACCGTCACCCCCGACGCCCTGTTGACTACACCTTCGCATCTGTCATCTTCTGTCGCGGTTCTGCTTCTCACTCCCGTGGACTACCGCACAGGCCGACTCCTGGATATGCCGTCCCTGACTGCCGCTGCCCACGCCGCTGGAATCCTCGTCATTTGGGATCTCGCCCACAGTGCCGGCGCTCATCCCGTGGATGTCCATGCCATGGATGCCGATTTTGTCGTCGGGTGCGGTTACAAGTACTTGAATGGCGGCCCCGGGGCTCCTGCATTCGTTTGGGTTCACCCGCGTCTTGTACATCGGTGCACTCAACCCTTGTCGGGATGGCTGGGGCATCAAAACCCATTTGCGTTTGCTCCCGAGTACACGCCAGCCGACGGCATCCAAAGGTTTGTCTCAGGGACGCCGTCCATCTTGGCGCTGACAGCGTTAGAGTGCGGCATCGACACCCTGGCGGCGGCAACGCCTCTGGGGGGCATGGTGGCCCTGCGAGAAAAGTCGCTGCACCTCACGTCGTTTTTCCTGGAACTAGTCGATGCATGGATCATCGGACACGAAGGAATGGAGACAATTACTGTCGCGACGCCGCGCGATCCCCAACATCGAGGATCCCAAGTCAGTCTGCGCCACCCAACCGATGCGTATGCAATTGTTCAAGCGCTGATTGCTCGGGGTGTCATCGGCGACTTCCGAGCACCGGACATCATGCGCTTTGGCTTCACGCCGCTGTACACGCGGTTCGTCGATGTTTTCGACGCAACCGCTGCCCTCGTTGACGTATTGCGCACAGAGGCGTACAAAGACCCTGCGTTCCAAACTCGCCACACTGTCACCTAGTTGAATCCGTTTGCCAACCAAAGTACATGTTCCATGTGTAGTCGGAGACGTGTCTACCCATTGTGCAGCTTCATGCGATCGCAACGGTTGTGTTTGTTTGCACATAAGGTGATATCTGCCAGCCCTGACTGCACCGATCCCGCTGTCCGCGGTTGACGATACAGCGATACCATGTTTGGGCCTCAACGTCGGCTCTGCCCACTCGCCGCCTCGATCTCAATCAACTTCATGATGATTTATCCGGATTTTTGATACTCCGGATACCTTCCACAATCCGTCATGGAATTGGAAGTGGCAGCACTTGAGCGGCGCGTGGCTGCGTTGCAGGCTCGGCTAGGGTTCGTCGCATCAGATGATCGAAATGTTCCCATGCAGACCCGACTGCAAGCTCTATCGGAGAACCTGTCACGCCTTGAGAGCAGTGTCGATCCGCCTCATGTCCCAAGCCTACATGCTGCGTGTAAGTCTCTAGGCCAAGTCCAAGGTGCCTCTCATCGCTCCCGTAGATCAAAGGCAAGAAAAACTGCTCCAACCCGAGTTTCTTGAAGCATTGAGCGAACATGGTCGTGGTGCATCACAGCAATGGAAGAAAGCGATAGTGCTGTCGTCCGAGGAGTCGGTGGCGAAGTTGGCAGTCCAAGCCAAACGCCTCCAAGAATTGGACGCCTCCGTCCTCAACTCGACATTTCCAAGTCTCTCGCAAGAAGCTCAATCGGCTCTCAACCGTGTCGAGACGCAGAACCTCCTCGTGACACGCCAGGTCATCGTGCAGCATCAAGCGGTTGAGTCGCTCCTGACGCAGTACGCATCAATTGTCCATGGCATGTCTAAGAAATTTCAGCTGTACGACGCCTATGTTCGCCAACTTGAGGAGAAGGCGGCAGTGGCACACACTTAACCTAATGGAAGAAATCGCTCCATTCGTCATCGCATCATAGTCCGGTTCCACATTGTGTCGACAAGTCAGTCAGAGCGTACGCACGCTCGTCGCCGCCTGCCGCTCTCCAAATATCGCTATTTACTGGCACCATAGCTTCCTTTATAACATCGAAGAGCAAAACAGCCAGAGGAAGCGGCCCAACAGAGCCATCTACATTTGTGCAGCGTCTTCGTAAATCCGGGAGATGGAGGTCACGTCGCACGGCAATCGTGTCACTGGACACTCGCCGTGCTCGAGGACGTAGCTGTGGATACAGGGGTAGCAAAATACAAAGCCAGACACACAACTGGCGGGGTTGGTGCGTTGGCGATGGCAAAGTCCGCATCGGTGGGTCTGCGAAGCCGTCGTCAGCTACTAGCAGCTCTAGTCGTCGTCGTACCTCGGACGATAGTGAGATCGCGCTATGGGTCAGCGCAGGCTGCGCAGGAGGTGGCGGAGGTAGCAACATCGCTCCATTTTTTCCTTTCCCCAAGAACACGGGTCCGCCATTCCCAGCGGGTTGCCCTTGACGGTTCATGTCGGACTGAAGCCACTCCAAAAATTTGAAGCCCACGATGGCGAGAACGACAATCGTTTGAGAATAGTCGATCACAGTCCATGTGGCCTGGTAGACCCATCGCCGAAGAGTGTTCCACGACAAAGACGACGACGTGTTGCTCAGGGCCGCGAGAATGCCTGAGCGATGGCGCATCCGCGATCGCTCAAACGTGGACTAGGCCAGAACGGTTGAGGTACATCATCGGTCAAGGACGCGTACAATGTCGTTTGGGGTAATTCTGGTAAACACAACCTTCATGGCTCGCAAGAACGGGGAAAAATGCTTGGTGTGACCAAACAAGTACATCCACTGGGCAAGTTGTCAGAGATGCAACTTCTTTAGAGGACGACGAACCTGGTATATGAGAAAGATCCCTTCGTAGCTGAAATGCACTGCAGGATAAACGTCCACGAACAACGATCGAAGCTCCGTCCAGATGCGCAGGTGCCGCCAATGCCGCCAAAATCGTGTAAAGCGGGATGGACACACTGGATGGACCGCGTCATCGTCGTCGCTGAGAAGTGGTCTTGTGGATGGTTGAGACGAGTTCAATAAACTTTGGTAGTACGCATCTGCTTTGGCTTTCAAGTAGGGCACACCGACATGCCAGAGCAAACTTCGTCGGCGGCCGATTTCCGTCAGTGGGTACAGTTGTGCGGGGGTGTTGTTGACGGCATCTGTCAGTTCCATGCGCTTGATGCCGTAGAATCGTTCGACAAGCAAGCAATCGTAGTGGGCCAAGCAGTACCGTTCGATCCCGAGACGCGCCAGTGCGTAAGTCTCGTGAAAGTGGCGCACCGGCAACGTCGAAGCAACATGTGGGTATGCGTCACAGATCGCAGTGACTAGGTACTGGGCAGCGGGTTTGAAGCCACTAGCCATACGCTCCTGCATGATCAACTCAAAAGTCGAAGGGAAAGCATCGTCCGTGCCCAGACTCTCATTCGCCAAGAATAGCGCCGCCATGGGTCAGCGCTTTTGCGACCGCAACCTCGTTTGATTTGAACCTTGCGTCGACGCAACAACTCGGTTCTAACAAATTGCAACGTTATATAACGTTATATGTTATACATATTTTATTACATTTCATCGACCTCCTTCGATATTGTGACACTGGCGGCAATCTCCTGCCGCCTTCCTGTCCCTAACGGCGAGGAGAGCTGCTCAGCGTGGCGAGCCTTTCGTCCTGCATTGCATGGGCGGTGGCCATCACTGCTGGAAAATGATGCATGGAGGATATTTTGCATTAGAGCTTACGTGACTCTAGCTGATCGAATGCAACGTGCATGACCTCGATGGCATGTTCACCTTGGGGAGAGACCAAGCCATCGCATTAATGGCGGCCGTTGAACTGCTCATGCAATTCCTTTACGTCCACGTCTTGGACCTTTCGGTATCCGTCCGGTTTGAACAGGTAGACGCGGCAGAGCCCACCAGAATACGAGTCTCGGTACGTGGCTTGGTAGATCGCACTCAGTCCCAACTTGATGGCTTCGTCGTCTTCGAGGTCCCAGCGGTAGTGCGTATCCAACACACCGTACGCGTAGGTGCTGCCGGACCCGACCGAGAACTTTGGCTTGTCCTTGCTGGCGCGCATGCGGGAGCCCTCGTCGTCGACGTAATACAAGGTCGGCTCGCCGTTATCGTACCCCATCATCATCATGCCCAACGACAGACCGTATGCCTTGTAGTAGTTGCACGTATTGGCAATCAATTTGCTCGCCGCTCGGATCGAGATGCGGTGGCGGTTGCGAAGCTCATACATACGGCACTGAACGGCCAAGTTTCGTTGCCAGTATTGACAGTCGGCCGCACCACCGGCAATCGTAGCCAACATGTACGGCGTGATTTCGTTGATCTTGTCCACGGATTGTGATGCAATGTACGGTCCTTGCGTCGAGCGCGAGTCCACGGCAGCCAAAATACCGCCCTTAAAGCAAAACGCCAATGTTGTCGTCCCTTTGTCGAATTTCAGTGTCTGGTCGTTGTCTTCGTGGTACGCGATTTTCAAGTTGGTTCGGCAATACAGCGCTGGATCTGCGACGGGAGGAAGAAGGAAGCTGCTGGGAGATGCAAACTGGTCCACCGAGTTGCCCTCTAGGTTGTCTCCATCGAGCATCATCAAATCATTGCGGTTCTTCTTTAAGAACGGGAGGGCGACCGTCGCGTGCGCCATATCTTTTGCTGTCGTCGGAGGATTCCTTCGCTCTTGTGTTCACCGCAGAATGTCAAGGGGGTCATGTACGATGGTACGTACAATACAGCACCGTACAAAGTGTACCAAAGTACATGAATGGATAGTACAGTCTTCGAAATCTCTACAATATCAATAAATATATTATCATAATATCTATCGCTGCAAACTGTCAACCGTTCGATGCAGACGTACTAGAAGATCCAAGTTGGGACCGCGCATGGATGTACAAAACCCCACACTCGAGCTCGCCAATGCCGTGAAATGCCGTCTGCGCTGTCGTCCGTGGTCAAAGAGTCATCGCTGTCTCAAAGTGACCAAACTTTGGATCTGCCCTCTCAAAGTTGTTAAGCAGTTGACGCCGTCCCGGTGTACGACCATCCATGGACACCTCATTCTTCGATTCGACCCCTGTAGTCCCACATCCACTCAATATGCGCGCCCTGGTCAACTCGCCTACAACAACGCCAACGTGGCAACGTTTTGGGGGGTTGCCTCGATCCAAGCCTAACTGACATGCAGCCTCGCTCGACACGAGCATGCGCCTATGCAATGGGACTTGTGCACGATGTACGACTTCAAGTACGGCGGCTAGCTGACGAGCACCGCCGTATTGGCGACCAAGCACAACGCCGACTTCTGTGGCGGCGATGTGTCCAACAACCAGATGTGATTTTGAGCTTTGCCTCGATATATGTTTGAAGCCAAGGCGAGCGACAAGTGCAACGCGGTGACGAGGATCGAGATCCCCGGCGAAGACTTCAGTCGTTGCTACTGAGAGTTGAGGACCAGCCCCTGCGGGACCCGGTGCCGACGCCCTCAGGGTCATCATTGTTGCCTCGGCAATGCAATTGCGATGCGGCAGGATGCAATTCATTCTGGTGGATCTAGTCGTACAGTACAGTCAAGTCGTCGGCCAGTGCTAATTGAACCGACTGCAAGGGCTCGGCCGTCCAGCGGAGCTGAATGTCCTAAGCGCCATTGCTTGTAAGCGGCGGGTGAACCAGACCACCTCGCCACCAGAAATGCCTGGCATTGTCATATCCTAACATGCTTCCATATGTTGCAAAGCGCTTTTGTCAGTAACGAGGCACATTCATGGTCAGGACACACGGTGGAGGATCCGGTGGCAAACTTAAAGGATATGTGCGCTCTAATGCTTCATGCGAGGGCTGATCAAGTTGTCGCTGCCGTTGTGGTGAGGGCAAATGGACTTCGGTCTCGCTGGAGCGCAACAATGGTTTCGATCACGATGTCCACATTGTAGCCCATCATGATGAGAGAGGCAAAGCCACAGCATATATCGTACTGACGGTAGAAGTATGGCTTGGCGGTCTATTATTTACATGAAATGTCTACTCACTCCAACTGGACGTGGCCCTTGGCAAAGCGGTGCTGGGTCTTGTTGTTGATGGCGACGAGGATGAGCATGACAGGGACTTCGATGAGGACTCCCACGACCGTCGCGAGTGTGGCGGGAGATCCCGACCCGTAGATGCTGACCGCAATCGCGACGGCCATCTCGAAAAAGTTTGAGCACGCGATGAGCGACGACGGACCGGCGACGTCGTACGGGATGCGAAAGTAGATCGACACGGCGTACGTGATGCCCCAAATGAGCACGGTCTGGACGGTGAGCGGAATGGCGATGATGAGGATGTCGACCCAGTTCTTGGTGATCGTGGACGCCTGCGAGATGAAGATGAGGACCACCATGAGCAACAGAAACGCCATCGACAGCGTGTCGAGCAGCGGAATGACCTTGGTCTTGAGCCATTCGAGGCCGCGCTCGTTCAAGCTCTGGCGTGTCACCACGGCCACGACGAGCGGCACCAAGATGAACAGACCCACAGAGTACAGCAACGTGTCCCACGGCATCTCAATGTTCGACGCACTCGCGAGCAGCTTGACCGTCGGCACGTACAAGATGATCAAGAGGATGTCGTTGACGGCGACCTGCGCCAGCGTGTACGCAGCATTGCCGTTCATGAGCACCGACCAGACAAACACCATGGCCGTGCACGGCGCGCCGCCCAGCAAGACCGCGCCGATGACATATCCGTCCGACTTGTCTTGGCCCAAATACGAATCGAAGAAGACCTTGAAGAACAGCAGCGAGATCGCGTACATGGTGAAGGGCTGGATGGCGTAGTTGATGACTGAGCAGAGGAGAATGGGCTTGGGCGCCTTGACGACGGCGACGATGCTGTGAAAGTCGATCTGGAGCATCATTGGCAGGATCATCCCCCACAGGAACACGGCGATGGGGATCGAGATGCCGTGCACGGTCGCGTCTTCGAGCGCAGTGGGTACGGACGGCACGTAGTAACCGATCAGGATGCCGGCGACCATGGCCAAGAGCACCCACACCGACAAGTAGCGTTGGAAGAGGTTCAACTTTTCCAGCTCCACGGCGGGATGCGGTCCGTCGTGAGCTGGCTTGGCGTCTGAGGCTTCATTGTAGTCGGCCGTAGGCGTCAGCGGGACAGCGGGGCCAGCGGCAGCAGCAGTGGTCGACGGTGCAGTGGTCGACATCGTAAGTTGAGCAATGCAGCAGCAGGTCCAGGTGGTGGCCCGAACTCTTCAACTTCCAACGACGTTTCGAAAGAGCAATCAGGCGTTAATTCGATGACTTGTTGCCATCCTTCGAGATAAAGCTCGAATGGAGGGAAAAGCTTTATTAGACGCGTTCGCGTTTGCAATACACGGATGAAGCGGACTTGTGAACATCGCACTTTGATTGTTACAGGAGTAAAGAATGGCCACATTGATTCGTGATGGCCTAACAACGATGCGATGTAGAGATGAGGCGCAATTTACTGCGCTAACGATGCTTGGTAAGGCAACACGTCGAAAGAAGTGCAGAATCCTCGTGGTGGCATTTATTTGTTCCAAGTCGAATGTGGCACTAAAGCGATGGAGATCGTTGCAAACAACAGTTCCAGCTGGGATGGTCGAGCACCCAAATTGCCATCATCGCTTCGGAATCGACCAATCAAGCGACAGAAGAACCATCAATTTAGTGCCCAGTGCCGCTCGTACCACGAATTATGGGCACTGATTCGATGGAAAAGTGAACCCATCTAATGAACGCCACTTTCGATGGCTCCATCTCGTGCATCCAACCCAAACCACATGAACCCAGGAAAAGACTCGAGCTTTTGTGGCGCTGGCATGGCACTGGCCCCTTGCCCACACCAACCCCACGACTCGAGGCACAGATTGCAAAATGCCGACTGCAACCGTTTACCTCAACTTTGGCTGCGGGACCTGCCGCAAAGCCCACGACCTCTTGACGGCGTACATGGCTGACCCGACGAACCCTAAGCTCGACCTCACCATCGTGGAATATGTCAAGACCAAACTCGATGTTGCAACGATCAAGTCGCTCCTGTCGCTCTTGTTCCCTGAAGACCCGTCGCCGAGCCCGCTCCTCATGATGCGCACGACTTCGGAGGAGTTCCGCACTTTGAAGCTCGATGCATTGGACCCGGTCGCAGACCGCGAAGCACTGATCGAAGCCATGTCTGTGGAGCCCCTACTGATTGCGCGACCCATCTTCGTCAAGGATGGTCGAGCGATTATTGCCCGTCCTCATGATCGTCTCTACGAGCTGCTGAAGGCAGACTACACTCGTGACGAACCTCATCCTGTTGATGACTATTGTTAATGGACCCTCTCGGGCGTGTCGACTTCGTTGTGTTTGGCGCTATATTGCATGATTGCAATGCATGCTCCTTGCCGAGGTGGTCTCGGGTCCCTTTGGCGGTTCGACTGGATATGTCAGCTGACCTCGGCTCTTGGCACGCGTTGGAGCGTCG
>NW_008580159.1:346080-352957 GCF_000520115.1 Aphanomyces invadans
GTTGGAAGTTGAAGAGTTCGGGCCACCATCTGGACCTGCTGCTGCATTGCTCAATCTGCGATGTCGACCACTGCGGCCGCCGCTGGCCCCGCTGCCCTGCTGACGCCTACGGCCAACAACAATGAAGCCTCCGACGCCAAGCCAGCTCGCGACGGACCGCATTCCGCCGTAGAGCTGGAAAAGCTAAACCTCTTCCAACGCTACTTGTCGGTGTGGGTGCTCTTGGCCATGGCCGCCGGCACCGTCCAGACTGTGCTCATTTGGGGCATCACGTACGCCGTGTCGATCTACATTTGCATCAACAAGGTCCACATCTTTTTCGAATGAAGAAAGGGCTAGTTCGGCAAATTTCGACCGCCGAGTGTGCATTATTTGGACGCTGGTGTGCATTTGACCGGACCAATGCCAGCGCCGTCGATATGTGCATCGTCGCATTCGCAACGCGGGCGGATGTGTCTGATGATACGATATTGTAGGATTTGAAGCGGTCGTGCTACCCGTTCCTATCTCCGTTTCGGACGAGCACACCACGCATCCGAGCTTGCAGAATTGTGGCAGCTTTGTGCTGTTTGTCGCTGGCCACTCGTTCTTCCTCTTCCCGGCGCAACCGTTGCCTCGTTTGCGCACCTCGAATCCGCGCTTGGATGGCGCTCACCCCTTTGCCGACGGGACGGGGGGGCACTGCGACTTCTTTTGGCAGGAGAGACGCTTTGGTGTGTTGATGCCTACAGATAGATCCCCGGACAACCTTTTGAATGGCAACTGCAGCGTTTGTTTCGTCGGGGACGGGTGGCTTAATTGGCGAGCACAGCACGATTTGGTGCTGTCGTTTCTTTGCCCGCTTCTTCTGATGCAGGCGGCGCAAGTATGACGTCTTGATAACGTGGGCGGCGTTTTGCTTCTCCAGGTAGAGCTTCCGCGTTAGGGCCGCACGCATGGTGGCCTGGATTGTCGCTGCAGCTTTCGCTTGTTCGTGCGCATGATCGCTGTCAGGAGGGGGTGCAATCGATGGCTGCAACGGAACCAGAGGGGCTTTTGTGTGCGTCGTCGTCGTTGGTGCTGGGGCTCTTGGGCAGTAGCGCAGACGCTTCTCGGGACCATGCTCGACATCCAAACGGTCAAGAATTGATTCCCACTCGGTATTCGTGCGAGACGCCGGGTCTTTTACCACGTGCGGCGGAAGGACCAGCTCGAGAGAAGCGCATTCGTCAGAATTATAGGCCACAACAACAACTGCGCCTCTGCCGTCGTCTGACTCATCGAGGCACACCTGGACGAGGTAGTAGTCGGCGCCGAACTGCCGCGCGGACTTCAACATGCACGTTCGCTTCAGGGGCGGTATTTGCCATGTCAAGACGCCATTCTGAATGGTCAAATGCGGCAACAGCGCAACGGCGGCAGCTTCCAACGTCGAGAACGCAGGTGTAGTAGCCCTAGTCCGGAGGTACGCGGCGATGTCGGCGCCAGATTTGGTCAGGACGTACGTCTTGTGCGTGATGGGGTGTTCGGCTGTAAAGTGAACGCCGCCGTCCTCGGTGGACGCCATCGAGACAAGAAACTGTGGTAACGACGGAACGATCGCGACCTCGTGAAACATGCAGAAGATGGACGACTGAAGCGTCGCATTCGAGGATGCGGCGGACGCCGGGTCGTCCAGGGGCACATACAGCACGTGCGGGACATACTGAAGCCTGTCGCAGAGCAATCTCGAAATCATTTCGACCGAGAACTCCTCTTTGATTGAGATCGTGTCGCGAAGGAGCTTGAGGACGTGCTCTTTCGACACGACGAGTTCGTACGTCCGACATGTTTCACTGTCGTAGCCCGCGACTGTCATTCCGTATGGTGTGCGACCGGCCTTGACGGTCAGGACGAAGTAGACGCCTTCAATCACACGGCACTGCTTAAAATTGTACGGCGACGTGGCATCGAGGAAGCCCGGGGAGTGAACCCCTCCGTTGTGGCAGGGCGACCCATTCTGACCCCACTTGAATCGGGGACTCAATGGGTCCAACGACGGCAGCCCCGGGCGCTTGCCGACTCGTTGGGGCTGGAAGCTTGGGCGGTGTTGTTTCGACTGGCGCCCCCGGCAGTAGGTTGTGGCTGCGCAGTTGGCATGAAATACCTTATGTGATGGAGATGGTGACTCCAAGATTGGCGTGATGATCGTTGGCAAGCTCAGACTGTAAAAGTCAAGCAAGTTGTCCTGGTCAACGGCGTCGCCATCGGGCGTGAGTTGGAGCAACTGCGCGGCGCGGCCCCGCAATGGAGCGTAGTCGAATCGGTCGTTTTCAGGCGGCGGGTCCTTGGACGGCGACAGCAGCGGGTATGCGCAGATAGACTTGAGGTACTTGACGCTTTGTTTCCAGTCACGTTGGAGCTTTGTCGTCTTGTAATAGGTTGATGTCGTGCGGACGCGATGCTTGTGCAACTGCGCGGCGTGTAAGGCAAGCAAGGGGAGCGTTTGGGAAAAGCGCTACCTCGTTCTCGGCTTGAATTTGCTTGAGCTTCTTCGTTCGAAACGTGTCGTTGAGCCACTTCTTCGCCGGGAGCGGGGCGGTCGGCTTGCGGGGGCTGCGGCGAGGGCTATGGTAGACTGTGTATGACACGTCTTCTACAGACTCGCATGGATGGAACTCCCATGACGAGCAGTTGAGGACGTCTGCCATTCGATTCACGAGCATGTTGTTGTGTTTTTCGATCTCTTGGGCCCGCTCTAGACGCGGTCGCGCGTGAGCTCAGGACGTGGGGGGTACCTGACTGTGTGCAGTACCTTCCACAAGTCGCTCCTTGCGCTTGTTGCACGTCATGTGGACCATGGACAGCGTTTTCGGCTTGGTGGTGTCAATGGCAGAGCGAGTTTCACCCAGCTTCTTGTGGTGGATGGTTCTTGCGGCTTCTAGCTCCCTCTCCCGACACAGCTTGCTGCTCGTCCGCTCCGCTCGATGCATAGTGCTGAGTTAGCGCTGCTGGAGCTGTTCAGGTCCCACGTCGGTGTAGCCGCCACCAAACACTGGTTGCTCGAGGCTAAATATATTCGTCGCAACGCTTCAAGATTGAATTGTACGGATAAAGTGGTCCAAAAGTCCGGATAATTCGATTTGGACGTGTGATGTTGGGCCAGGTGCGGCGACGATGGGTCATGGCGGTACATGCTCGAGCCTTGAGTGCATGGACTCTGCGACCCCTCAAGCTACAGGTGGCTTCGCCGACACCATCGGACAGTGACATTGCCAGCGCCCAAGTAAGAGATCCTGGACGTTGGGACGGATAAAAGCAGGATGTGATCGTGTAGAAGCCCAAACGTGTGGAGGACTTGGCGGCAGAAGTTGGCATCAATGCTCAGGACGAACTGAAGCTGTATGGTCCTTACAAAGCCAAAGTGTCCTTGAACATCTTGAACCGGCTGGGCGATCAACCCAATGGCAAATATATTGTCGTGGGAGGCATGACTCCTACACCTCTCGGCGAAGGCAAGACAACCTGTGTGATGGGGTTGGTGCAGGCATTCGGGGCGCATCTGAATACGAATGCATTTGCATGCGTGCGGCAGCCATCCCAGGGCCCAATCTTCGGACTCAAGGTCTGTGCAAGAGCTCGCACATGTTGCTCCCACATCCGAGTAGGGTGGCGCCGCAGGCGGTGGCTATTCCCAGGCGATTCCGATGGCACGTTTGTTCATTTTCGACATTGTGTTTTTATACGGCGTACACTCGTAGGATGAGTTCAACATGCACTTGACGGGCGACATTCATGCCGTCTCTGCCGCAACCAACTTGCTTGCGGCGGCCATCGACGCTCGCATGTTTCACGAGAGCAACCTGTCGGACGAGACGTTGTTCCAGCGGCTTGTGGCTTCCAAATCGTCGTCGAGCCCTCACTTCACCCCTGCCATGCGTCGCCGTCTGGTCAAACTAGGCAATCTTGATTTCTTTCGTCGCGTGCCTGTGCCCTGACATGGATTTGAATGTGCACAGGACTCGACACGAATTCGGCCACGCCTCGTCATCCAAATGACCTCACGCCAGGTGAACGGCGGAAATTCGCTCGTCTCGATATTGACCCTGCCACGATCACGGTCAAACGGGTGGTCGATACGAACGATCGGTTCCTTCGTCAAGTTACTGTGGGCCAAGGGGCGGCGGAAAAAGGACGCACTCGATCGACGGGGTTTGACATCTCGGGTACAGATCCCAGCGCAGTCACATGAAATGGCTGAGTGTGTCGCGCCTGACCCTCTACGTCGTGTGGTAGTCGCGAGCGAGGTCATGGCAATCTTGGCCCTGTCGAAGGACCTTTCCGACTTGAAGGAACGCGTCGGGCGCATGATTTTTGGGTTCAGTCGTGCCGGAAATGCTCTTACGGTGGATGATATTGGAGCGACAGGTGCTGTTGTCGCGTGGTTCGAGCGCACTCTGACCCATGCGACCATTATCCCAGGTGCCTTGACGGCCTTGCTGCGCGATGCCCTGGAGCCGACGCTCATGCAAACGCTCGAGGGGACCCCAGGTACCATTTCAAATGCGTTGGTCTAACGCTGACAACGGTCTCGTCAGTGTTTGTGCATGCTGGTCCGTTTGCAAACATTGCCCATGGCAACTCGTCGATAGTCGCGGATCGAATCGCGGTAGACGATTTGCCGCTCATTGCTCTCAATTCGACTTTAACGAGTCTCGTTGTAGCTCAAGCTCGTGGGGTCCACGGGGATCGTTGTGACCGAGGCCGGGTTTGGCGCAGACATGGGCATTGAGAAGTTCTGCAACATCAAATGCCGTGCCAGTGGACTCGAGCCCGATTGCATCGTGGTCGTCGCGACGGTTCGGGCGCTTAAATTGCATGGTGGGGCGACCAGCGTCATCGCGGGCAAGCCTATGCCTCCCGAGTATACGACGGAACGCCTAGACATGGTGGAATCGGGAAGTGCGAATTTGGCGCGGCAGGTCCAAAATGCAGCAGCGTTTCGAGTGCCGGTGGTGGTCGCAATCAGTCCTTTTCCCCATGACACGAACGCAGAGTTGGAACTTGCTCGAAAGCTCGCGTTGGCGGCTGGGGCGACCGACGCGGTAAAACGCGGCATCAATCGGTACACCTACGACGTTGCTGCTGGTAGGTCATCGCACCGTATCATGAAAAGGGCGGGGATGGCGCTGTCGGCGCGGCTCTGGCGGTGCAAAGAGCTATGGACCAGCACCAAGCAAGTCCCGATCGACGACCGTTTGCTCCGTTGTATACATCCGACATGACGGTCGTAGAAAAGGCCCATGCCGTTGCCAAGACCATGTATGGTGCTTCTGGCGTGGAATTTGAAGCGCGTGCCAAAGCCGACCTGGCTCGGTAAGCAAATGGCGTTTCGTTGGCCCGTCATTGCGATTCAAATGTGCCAACGACCGAATGGTCAGGATCGACAGCCACGGATTCGGCCACTTGCCCATTTGCATTGCCAAGACACAATATTCATTGTCGCACAACCCGCTTGTACGAGGTGTTCCCGATCCGTTCGTACTGCCCATCACAAGCGCGCGGCTGAATGCAGGCGCGGGATTCATCACGCTCTGTGCGGGAGACATCTCGACCATGCCGGGACTCCCCACCAGACCAAGCTTCATGGACATCGACGTTGACGACGCAACTGGCCGCATCACCGGACTTTTTTAGCTCGGTAAACATGGCTGGATCTGGTTTTGTTCACGCTGGCTAGGTCACTTCACTCGAATCTTCATGCTCGAAACTCCATCCATCGTACAGAGTGTGCTCCAGCATGCATTCGAGTGTTGTCGCTGGGTGCACGAGTACGAGCAGTGAAAGTGGCTTGGATCGTCTAGGTAGGCTGCCCTTTCACCACTTGCATGGGGACGCCACCAGTGGCCGCGACTGTGCGACGGACGCTAAAAAGAGTTGCAAGAAACCGTGGACATTCCCGATCAAAGTGGGCGCGCAATGCCAAACGCCTTGCAATCGCCGCCGACAAGTGGCCGAGCAGCATTCTGAATCGTATCGATAGCTATCATATCGAGGAGGTCTGCGACAGAGGGGAGCACTTTTTGTGGCACAAGGGGGATTCCATCGCCTCGCACAATGGCGGTGGGGCTCGTTGTTGACCACGGCGAAGGCAAACATCAGGCTCTGGGAGACCGGTCGCGATGATCGACGGTGACCAACACACTCCAACAGGATCACGTTGGTTGTCATGGCGTGCTGATCGACCGACGTTTCCGAATATGCATAGCTGTTGGTGACATTTCAGCGCCATTGTAAACATAAACCAGTCAAGGTCATTGTGTGTGCCAAGCTCGCGACACAGAAAGAAGCCAATACGATTTTGTTCCGTTGAACCGTCACACAAGAACAAAAGCTTCGGTCGCCATCGTTCTTAAGCCCCAGCCGCACATTATGGCGTATGTCCATGGGCAGAACGTAGGGGTATGCTCGCAACGTTGGCGTAAGGGGGGCAAGATGTTGTACGTGCCATATTCGCATGATGAGGCTTCCAAACGTGTGAAAACGGATTGGGGTGTGTATACAAGCGAGGACTCGTTGTGTATCTAGAATATTGATCGCATAAAGGAGGGCGCGTCGTTCCTGTTTGGTCTCTCCTGGAGGCCATGTCTCTTGTCCCCGTTAAACACGGCCATTCGATGGAGGTCGTCACGGGTCGTCAAGCTCACGCCACGCCCTTTTCGCGAGCAAAGGACACGATCTCAGCGTTGTATTACACCTTTACGTGTGGCTTGTACATCGGGGCGAGTTCGTTGCAGCAGAGAGCGATCCACACGTTTGCACCGCCGGTGGTACAGTGTGTGTGTACGAGTGCTTGGCCCTCGTGCACGTGTACGGCTTGGTTCACACGTTTTTGCCTCGACACCACGTCCACACGATG
>NW_008580159.1:367327-369143 GCF_000520115.1 Aphanomyces invadans
ACCCCTGACGACGTCCGCTCATTCTGTACCTCCTCATGAACATCAATCATACAGTGCGCGCTGTTGAGAGAGGCCACTCTCGTCTTGTAACCGTCTACACTATCCGGACACATCCGGTTTTCTCGACACCGACAGCCTAGCTCCTCGCCCTGTAATGGCCATTGCATCGACCCTAAGATTACTGCGTGTTTGTCTTAGCTGTAGCGTTAGATAGGATTAACACTACCAATTCCTTCTCCATTCTACCAAACATAGCGCATCTTCCTCTGCGCCCGCTTACACTGGTAGCACAGAGACACCAGCGTCAAGCACTCCATCGACGCTGCCGCTGCCTGCGACCATCTCCTAGTGCGGACGACGCAAGACATCAAGTCTTTTTTGGTCCATCGCACCTCGGTGTTGCAACTAATTCAAGACAACTTGGCCGCCACCCAGTCCAAGCAAGAGGCCCAAGCAAATGCAGCGCTCGCTCCAACCTAGCGACCTTCGAAATCGGCGATAAATACCAGTTGCACAAATCCGCCGCATCCTCCCATTCGTTCCGCGAACGCAATGGCAATCTAAGCGCCAACCCGAAGTTGCGTGGCGCTTGGGTCGGACCCTATACCACCGTCGAATAAGTCGTGAGTCCGACGAACTATTCACTCAACCTACCCGACGACTGGCACGTACACAAGACATTTTACGTAGGAAAACTGAAGGGGTATTTATTACCTAACACCTCTCCTACCAACGACAATGCAACGATGGAAGCTGTTCGCTCGCGGCCCACGGCTCCTCTTCTTCACCGTCCTCCTCTTGGCCGACGAAGTTCGGCAACGGCGCCGGAACGGGATCATACCTCGCATAGGGATCCCCTGCACTTCAATGTACCGCGCCGGCAAGTCGGAAGGCGGCGCGGCCGCCCACGCAGTCGACTGACTGTCTTCCCACTCGCGGTCTTCCAAAAGTCGCGCAGAAGCCCAACCAACTCATCGACGTTCGGTGGACACAATCAGGTCGTCGATTTGCCTTACGCGACGGCGCAACTACAAGATGGATATCAGACGACGAGGCAAAGGCGATCTTACCTCATGATCGCGACACGCGTAGCATGGCGGCGCGATCCGTGCGACGTCGGCGCCTCAAGCGATGGTACTTCGCGTGCCGGTTCATGGCGAAGTTAGAGAGCGCATTGGTCAACTCCATTGTCGTCGTCGGCCATTTCCCGCGCCGACCACCCCGTCTCGTCGCACCAACGAGAAGACGAAATGCTGATGTACTCCAACATCGTCTCGTCTCTTCATTGCGCAATCAACCTTACGTCCACGACCCATCCAGGGCACTGGGCCTTTATATATTCCTTGAAGGCCGTGAACTCCAATGGGTGCGCCTCCGCCACCCAAAAATGATCGAGGGCGCTCACCATCCAAAGGTTGTGCCATTCCAAGTCGTCATGGCCGCCGCTCCGAAACATCTTCAAGTACGCTCCCACGCTCCAACGGGACGTTATCCGACATCTCGCGCAGCCGTGCCATGCGCTCGGTCTCTCGCGCCGCGTCATCGCGAGTTACCTCATTAAACGTCCGCGTTGACGAGAACCACAAGTCAGACCGCGCTGTCCAGATCAAATCACGTTCGGCGACCGGACGTCACCCAAAGACTTGCATCGGCATCATGGAATCAACCCTGAGATTACTGCGAGTTTGCTAACCAATAACGATTGGTTTGCGTGTCTTAGCTGTAGCGTTAGATAGGATTTACACTACCAATTCCTTCTCCATTCTACCAAACAAAGCGCATCTTCACTTTTATGCGCGTAACGTTGAAATTCTGG
>NW_008580159.1:378160-386176 GCF_000520115.1 Aphanomyces invadans
TCCTCTCCACCGCGCTATCCGGCTTTCTATCCGGATCCAGTTTTCCTCTGCAAAAAGTACCGGAGTCGTTACAGTAGGGGTATGCTCGCAACGTTGGCATAAGGGGGGCAAGATGTTGTACGTGCCATATTCGCATGATGAGGCTTCCAAACGTGTGAAAACGGATTGGAGTGTGTATACAAGCGAGGACTCGTTGTGTATCTAGAATATTGATCGCATAAAGGAGGGCGCGTCGTTCCTGTTTGGTCTCTCCTGGAGCCCATGTCTCTTGTCCCCGTTTAACACGGTCATTCGATGGAGGTCGCCTCGGGTCGTCAAGCTCACGCCACGCCCTTTGCGCGAGCAAAGGACACGATCTCAGCGTTGTATTACACCTTTACGTGTGGCTTGTACATCGGGGCGAGATCGTTGCAGCAGAGTGCGATCCACACGTTTGCACCGCCGGTGGTACAGTGTGTGTGTACGAGTGCTTGGCCCTCGTGCACGTGTACGGCTTGGTTCACACGTTTTTGCCTCGACACCACGTCCACACGATGCCCTTGGACTCCTTTCTCAAGAGACTCGACCAATTCCTCCCCCCAAAGCTGATCCAAGTCCCGCTCTTCCACGCCGTCGACGTCGCGTTTCAACCGCATCAGACATATCGGTTGTCCCTGGTCCATCACGACCAAGCATTCATCTTCACGCTCGTGATGAGTCTTTATTCGCTTGTGCCGCCATGGCTCCTCTTCGCCGCCGACACGTTTGTCTAGCAATCTGTCGTGCTGATTGTCAACAGCATCCTCTGCTTCTTCCTGTCCGTGGGGTTCCTACTGTGCGCATTTCTTGTCCAAATCCTGCGCATCCTCGTTCTCTCGAATGGCGACAAGATGCACGGCAAGCTCACAGTTGCCACGTGGATGCTAGGCCAGCACAAGATTGTGTCACCCCTCACGACGTCCACTCATTCTGTACCTCCTCATGAACATCATACAGCGCGCGCTGTTGAGAGAGGAGAGGCCACTCTCGACTTGTAACCGTGTACACTATCCGGACACATCCGGTTTTCTCGACACCGACTTTCGCCAGCACTCTTTGGCAGCCTAGCTCCTCGCCCTGTAATGGCCATTGCATCGACCCTAAGATTACTGCGTGCTTGTCTTAGCTGTAGCGTTAGATAGGATTAACACTACCAATTCCTTCTCCATTCTACCAAACAAAGCGCATCTTCACTTTTATGCGCGTAACGTTGAAATTCTGGAAATGTCTTTGATTTTTGGTGTGAAGAAAAGAATGGCCACTTGAGAATATCTTTGTTTTCCAAACAAATGTACATTGATTTTTGTACTTCTTCTTGTTGCCTTTCTTCGCAATGACGCCCAAGCAACGCTTTGGCATGCTTTGAATGAGGTTAGTTGCGATGTCAGGGTTAATGTTTTGCCAAGCATCCTGAATCGCATCCACAAGGAATATTCGATCCAAAAACTGCTTATCGTCCGTAGACTTGACAAGCAAGAATGGCCCAGAGGTTCTCGATAGGGCTAAGGTCTTTCGAACGAGCGGGACATTTCATAACCTCAATATCATTGTCTTCAAACCATTTCTTTGCTTCACGACTGACGTGAATGGATGCGTTGTCTTGCTGGAACGTAAAATCAGGGCCATAATGCTCATGAGCAAAAGGCAGCATGAAGTGGGAGAGAGTAACGGTATAGTCGTAGCTCTTTTGCTTGTCTTCATTAATCTTCAACTCGGAAAGGTCCTTGGAGGAAATGGCACCCCACTCCACAACAGATCCACCCCCAAATTGGTGCCGAGAAAACACTTGTTCCTCATGATCCAAGTGGTGCCAGTAGCATTGCTGGCCATCATGACCATCAAGAATGAACTTCTTTTCATCTGAGAACATGACAGAATCCCAATCTTGTTGATTCTTGATGGCTTGAGAAGCAAACTGGAGTCTTGTTTCACGGTGGAACTTCGTAAGAGGTAGTTGACTAAGACGTTTCTTGAGTTGAAACTTCGGTTGGCCATGGAGGAGAGCCTGGACATGTCGGAGGGATATCGGGAGGTCATGGGAGGCTTTGAGCTTGCTGAAAGACAATTTACCTTTCGCAGCTTCCCGAAACAACAATCTTCTAGCTGTTGGCGTATGTTTGCTGGGTCTACCAGAGGACTTAACTGTCCCATAAGAACTCATGTTGGCCAGGTAATTGCGAACGACGGTGCGTGGGCGTCCGATATCTACCCATTTGCGCCAGAGCCCACCCAGCGGTTATAAATGCAAGAATTTGGGCCTAACTCGACCTGGGTGAGTGTATTCGCGCGTCCTATGCTTTTAGGGAAGATGAACGACTGTTCTGCCGTCCTGGCAGCTCGAGGGTGGTCCAAAGGTGTCGGTGGCAAGTTTCCAAATGAAAAGCACTCAAATTCATCGTCATTTTATGAAAAGTGGGTGAAGTGGACTATCATTTTTTCGCGCTATTTTCGTGGACTTCTTGGATCAACTCGATTTTGTCGAAAGAATTTCGACATTTTTGCCAATCTTTTTGTGCTCCGCACACCAAAAACGGATTGAATTTGATTGGCTAAAAGTCATCTGCCTATTCGATGTCTCTCAACGTGATTGGACCACAAAAACCATGTCGCCTATCGTCATGGCGCGCACGATATGGGGACTGACCAGCTGTACCACGCCACCGCCGCGACCTTCTTCCGGTCGCCGTGCCCCGCCACGTGTGTTCTGGGCACGGCGCCGTGGTTCGACTTCCTGCCACTACACGTACGTCGAGATCCAATTCACCAACTGTGGCATCTCGGGCGACTCGGTCGACGACCTGCTCCACCCAAGCCTCCTTGGCCACGATGTGCTCTTCATCGATAATCGGCAATGTTTTTTGACGCATGGAGTAGCGATAGAGATGTTGGCGCACCAGCCGTGGCTGTACGGCATAGTGATATACTTCAGCAACATGACGGACTGGCCCGTGCATGCCAACTCGACAACTGCATTCCCTCCGAAAAGGAGAGGGCTGCAATTCGTGGCAGCGACTTAAGCCAAGTTCCGGCAGTTCTCCTCCACGTACCGTCGTCCCTGGCGTACTTGCGCATTCAGCAAAGGCACATCGCAGACATCCCGGTCGAATTCATTGCTGCGTGGGCAGAGAGCAAGTCGCTCACGCAGCCCCAGCTCCAGCTTTCCACCCTTTTCACCGCTCTGGTTGGACTGAGTCGCAACTTGCTGACCCTTGACTTACACGGTAACTGGAACACGGACCTACCGATCGAAAGGACCGTGGGCCACGGTCGTCCTGGGCAAGGTGCCTTGGTGAACGTCGGCCTGAGTGCAAATCGACTCAAGGAGGGGCCGTGGCGACTGGCGCTCAACGGAGTCTAGCGCGACCTGAACTCGAACCCGATCGCGGCCATCCCCCTAGACGTGCCGCCGTGGAATCACTGATGCTTTCGTGTGCCGTCGTTTTGGATGATACGCCACTGTACGAGGCGATGGGATCCCCTTGTGCCACAAAAAGTGCTTCCGTCTGTGCCAGACATCCTCGATTGGTGACTCTCGATGTAACTCGAAATGCTTCTCGGCCACACTTGTCCATTCGACGGCGGCGATTGCCGGGCATTTGGGTTTGCAGAGTAAATGCGCCCATGTCGATTCGGAAAGGCCACACGTCCTTGCAACTATCTCCCGTTGGCCGCAAGTCGCGACCACAGTTGGCGAGCGCAGGCAGGTGGTGCAGGGGGCAGCGTACCTAACCCAGCCACTGAATTCGTGAATCTGGCCTTCGTGCACCCAGTGACAAAACTCACCTTCAATCGGGCATCGATGCGACCGTTGGCATTGTGCAATGAAGCGCGATGGGTTCGATGAGGTGATTGCTGACTCCACTTCGTCCAAAGCAAGGTGATTTCTGACGTTTTTCGATGGCCTTACTTGTAGCCAGAGAACAAGCGTCGGCGCGTGTGGGCTCTCCAACGTGGAGGACGGCAGTTGTGGCCCCCACGACTCGCGGAGCAATGTAACGAACGTGTCAAGGACGTCAGCTTGACCGTGCAGCGTGCTCGATGGCCACGTTGGTTGCGACCGGGCGACTCGCCGATCCAACAAGACATTTCGTCGAGTGCGACAGCTCCTTTCACCTTGAGCATGTCGCAAAAGCGGGATGCCCATGACAGGTGTGGCATGTCCCGGCTCGATGAATCAACTTATCTGTGTGGCGCATGTCGCAACCCCATTTGTGCACTGACCAAGGCGGTGTACCGCGCAAGGAACATGCACCTGACGACAAGAATGGGCTGACTCCAAGAAGATGGTTCATGAGATGGCCAAGACTGCAGCTGCACCGTTCCGTACCACTGGCGAGCTCACGTCGTCCGGTAGGTCGAGAGGCATGAAGGGGGGGAAGAGGTCGGACACAGCCTGAATTAGGCAGATTATCGCCATCCACCGCAAGCATGCGCTCGTCGCAGTATCGGCAGGATGGGGCGAACATATCAACGAGTCCATGATGAAGAAGGATCGATCGATCGATCGGACACCGATCGAAAGTGCTGATAAACAGACCTGTGTTTCCCTGGGACTCGGTGCCGAACTCGTGATGTGTGGTTGGGCTCTCGGACATGCCCGATCGACGGCATGTCGGCAGGGGCCAGGGGCTCGGTCGTCCAAGATGCCATGAAAGGATCGAAGTGTGACTGGTTTAATTCACGATAAATTACTACGGGGGTTTATAGATCATGGCAAACGCACGCGGCAGGGTGACGCCGTCCGCGTCGCTGCCGAAGGAGCGAGGAGGCATTGGCGAGGAGGCATTCGGTCCAGTCGAGTCATAAAGGCCATTCGCTGCAGTCGACGAGGTCCACCAGGAACGCCATCGCGTCGTCCATCGGGAGCACAGCGTCCCACTCGCTCACGTCTTGCGCAGTGCAGATCACGTCCGTTTTGATTTCGTGGGATGGCAGCTGGACGACATCCAACGTCTCGACGTTCAGCTTCACGTTGGGATTGTCCCGGTGGTCGGATGTCGTCGGCACGAGTGGTCGCATCTCCTGACGAAGAAGCTTCTCGCGGTACTTTTGGGCGTGGGTTTGCGCTTGGCGGGGCGTCCGGGTGCCGACGTACTTGGCGATCGCTTTCCACGGGCCTTGAGGATATAGTTCGATCGCAGCGAGGAACCGCTTGTGCTCGCATGAGGTCCACGTCCCGGTGGCCATGGCGGTCGACGAGGCCCGTTTTCGATCCACGGCGGGGGCACTCGAGTGCATCGGCTGCGGGGAAAAGTACTTCATGTCGCGGTGGGTGTCGGTGCCAATTCAAGAATGGCACCATTCATCCACGGAATTCCCACATCGGTCGTGCGACAAGATCACGGTGCACTTGCGCGATTCCAGCTGGACGTGCAGTGCCCCAAAGCACGAGGTGATGGCGACTGCTGTGTGGGGCAGCGCCGAAGCGCGAGAAAGGCCAGATGGCGTACGCACTCGCGTGCCATGTAGTCCAGGTGCGACAAGACCACCGCAACTCCGCCATTGTCCCATTGTGCTGGAGTCGTTTTGAACCGGGTTTGCGTGTGCGTGGCAGTCGGCATATCGGTAGCATTTTCAGTGTAGGGGCGGGGGGCACGCAGCAGGCTAGTTGGTCGGAAGCGCATCGAGTCGTGGTTGTAGACGTCGTGCACCGTCGCGATGCACACAACACCCAAGGGGGCTCCGACTTCCTACGTGTCGCAAGATCACTCGCGAGAGATCTTCGCAACTGCACGCGCGCTCGGTGAAGTTGGCACGAATTTTTCAGAGTTCCAGTATCTTGGCTCATCACGATTGCTTAGCTTGGACTTTGCCACGGATGACGTTATTGTACGGACGCTTCCTTTGTCGCGTCAGACCCGTGGCGGCGTGCGGTGGTGTGCTCCCTCCCACTTCCTCATCGGCCCACCCCTCCCCCGCCACCGCGACAAATTGGAGGGGATGCCGACGATCGAGTCGGAGGGGCAGAGCACTCGAAAGTTGTGTGAACAGGTGCGGCCTCGAAAATGGCGTCGACGAAGACGATCAATCGGGAAAGTTTTCGCGACCCAAAGTGTCGCATGGCATGATGGCCTTTCCGACGGCCGACATCGGCATGACATGATACGAGCACGATGCGATGTACCAAGGCGTCGACGCTTCCTTTCGAATCACTGCACGTGTGGCAACTTGAACGTAGTCTAAAGCTTTATCGACAGGGGACATAACCTCGTCTTCCTGCTGGCGCGCGTCTTGGGTTGGAGGTACGCGCATGCCACGCCCCCTCGCGAAGTCAGAGCTGTCAACACGGTCTTGCAGATTCGCATCGCTTGGGACTGTACGACGTAATGCGACCGCAACGTGACATATTGCGAACTCGACGGCGAACCTCTCGACCTACCTCATAGTTGCATGCAGCGCTCCGTGATTACAAGGAGGATAGAGTGTTGATGCCGACGGTAGAGTGAGCACTGCATACGACAGCTTGCCTGCAGAGTGCAAATGCCGAGAGTGCGGACGGGGACGCGCGCCGAGAATCGCTTCATGGCACCATGTAGCGATTGGAGTTCGTCCAATTTTACGTAGGTTCATGTCAAGGCGGGTCAGGTTACGAAAAAAAAAACTGTCGCTCGTGAAGGAGGCACAACCGAAGATGCCTTCACCCATCCTGCGAAGCGATCGCAGCTGCACTTGGTCGTCTTCGCCATGGTTGTATGTGCAATCTCGGCAACTTGTGGCTCCTTTCGTCCCAACGCTGCTCTAGATGCCGTGAAAGGCACAGCGCAACTCCCCCGTACGTTCGATGGCGATGGCATGTCAGCCCAATCAGAGTGCATATCGGGCTTACTGTTCACCGAAGCGTTTGGGTGGTGCAGCACATCAGCGTCAAGCAATGGAGGTGACGATTATCGCGGCGACTCGAGGACGTGTCTTGATAACGCCACTGGGGCGTGACATCGCACGTTGAGGCGACGTCACGGGACTCCCGCAACTTCAAGTGTGACATTCAAAGTGAGGTCGGAGGGTATTCGCGGGGTTTGAAGGAGGACTTGCCAAATATCATAGTCTCTACCAGTAATATCCTTTACCGCTGCTGTCCACATTGGCGGCGTGCGCTGCCATGAGATCGAACTGGATGGAATTGTCACGGTTGCACCTTTTTCGTCGGCATCGTCTTCACGACGGGATGCGGCTTACCTCGGATGAAAAAGTTACAACGCATGCATGCACACAGATGAGGGTAGCCCAAGGATGCAGCAGCCATACATTTCGCTCGCCACATGCACAGTCACCGTTGGTCCCGGAACTTAGCCGATTACAATGGGCAGCATGGGCTTGCTGGAGGTCAAGTCTTTGCAGAGAGCAGTACGCTACGTCGCCCTCGAATCCTCAGGTGGCAGGCAAGGACCAGATGAGCTTAAGTTGAATTATCTTCAAATAGCTGACCATCCTCCAGGAATGCCTTGCCTTATATGGCCCACGTGCTGGTGCTAGTGTACACGTACTGGACTGTACAGCAGCCCTATGTCGTGGTCGACGACTACGGCTCGAGCTTGGAGCCGATGCTATTCCGCCTCCAACGTGAGATGATTTTCATGCGGACATTTCAAGGGTATTTAACACGACCAAGGCCGTCTATGAGCCATAAGGTCGATGTTGGCGCACGGCTAAGGACAACCGCGAAATTCCGATTCTAAGGAACTTCGCAACCCACGAAGAAGCATGGCGCATACTTGTGAATGGGGTGGACTGAGCGATTCGTTCTATGAGGCACACGCATTCTGTCAGCCCCACTGCTCGCCATCTCGTCCTTCGGCGCACGATGGGTGACGCAGGCATCCCTCGAACCTTGCCTTGCTGCAGTCACGTGGAAGTATTTTCAACACTTCAACTTGAAAGGCTCATGATATCCATCCCTCCGTGATGCATCAAATCTAAATTTGGAAATGAATTGATTCCAAAAAGGATAGGTTACAAGTACAATCCGAAAAGATCTGAAAAGAAATTATAGACTCACCC
>NW_008580159.1:402694-419878 GCF_000520115.1 Aphanomyces invadans
AGGGGAATCTTGAGCAGGTTGAACAGCGTGAGCGCCGTGAACATCTTGGTTGCATTCAACGTCTCGCCCATGACGAGTGTGTAGGTGGAAAACGACGCGATCGTGACGACGACTGGCGCGCCGTACAAGAGGGCAGTGACGCAGCTCGACAGCGAGAAAATGCGCCAGAGGGTCTCGAGCTCAACGTTGCGCTCGGCTGCGATCTTGTCCTGAAATTTGTCTTCCCACGCGTTCAGCTTGATGATTTGCATGGCACCAAACACTTCGTTCACCGACTTCATGCGGGCGTCCTGACACTGGCGTAGACGGACAAAGCAGCGGCGCTGCGCAACCACAACATAGTTGTTGACGACGAGGACGAACACGATGACGCCAGCGCCAACAAACGTCGCCCACCCGACCACGTCGTACAGCATGACGAGCGTAACCGCGACTTGGATCGGGATGAGCCACAACTGCGTGGCAAATATTGAAAAGTTCAGGATCCATTGGATGTCGGCCGAAAACATGTTGGCGATCTCCCCCGTGGTCTTTTCCCGACGGCACTTGGCATCCAACGCAAGCGATTTGCGGAAGAGCAGGTGCTGCAGCGCTGACGTCAGTTTGACCGTCACAAGCTGGTTCTGGAACGTCGAGTGCGCCGACAGAAATGCCTGCGCAACGTTCGCGCCAAACAATGTGGCAATGTACACCAGGACGGCGTGCTGGTCGAACCCCACCGACGAGTCTTCTAGCGCGGTCAGAATCTTCTTGAGGACGACGGGGCCGTACAAGGTACATCCCACCGACAGGATTTGAAGCCCACCGATCACGGCGAATCGCCAACCGTACGTGTAGAAGATGGTGCGGACGAGGGATCGGGTGCGGCGAAAGGTTGGCTCGAACGACGCACTAACGATGTGGCATTGGTTCTCCCGCTGCAGCGGCCAAAGATCCGCCGGGTTGAGCTGTCGTTGGTTGCCCAGTTTCAAGAGCGGGGTCGCCCAGTGGAGGAAAAGCTTGGACAGGAGGCCAGCTTCGTCGTGCGGGTGCACGGTTGCCAACCGACTGTGGTCGTCCGCTGCCGGCAACGTCTGATACGACGACGTCGCCGCGACGGTGGTGCTGCGCTTGCTGGCCATCGAAGAGGAAACCATCCACCGCAGCGGGAAGGTCTCGGCGTGAGAATCAATCTGTTAATGATATTCCGAGGTAGACCGCAATTATCCGTACGCTCAGACCAGATAGGTTGGACGATTGCCGAGTTTACCGTCATGTCCCAACCGAGATGTTGACGCCAGGCTGGCCAGCCCATCAGGAAGGCGAAGGCCACGCCGAGGGACCGCGCTTTAGCCTTGGAGGGATGGCTGTGGCGATATTCGCCGGGTATGTGAAAGACAGACCTGACTTGTGCTGTTGGGTAGGGCCATGTTTGGAGGGATGTGTTCGAAGCGACCAGCAAACACATGCTGGCAAGTTCATACGCAACAACGCCATGGCGGGCTGTGCAGGGGAAAGCAGTGGGTGCACGTCTGGGCCGTGGTGGACCCACGGCAGGGATGTCGGAACGCGAGGACAGCACGGAGGTTGCCGACGTCAGCAAAATATTCCTCAGCGGGTGTGGCGTAGGCAGTCAAGGACTAAAGGAGAATGCCCTGCTCGGCCCTCATCCCTCTCGCGAGTACTTGATCCGCTGAAAGGAGGGCACATCCTCGCTGAACCGTCCGAGCCTGGTCACCTCCCGCGCGCGCTCTCGAACAGATTCTCCCACAACGTATCATTGGATATCCCATACTATTTTCAACACAGTGGTAGAAAATAGTGTGAAAATGGAAGTATGCGAAAAAATCGTGGAATACTGTAGATAAATTAGTCATTACTAGGATAACACATGGATCTTATTGGTATTACAGGTTGTCTACAATATTGACAGTAAATTCATATTTATAGCTACAACTGTCAGTGCAATTTTGATGACCCTCAGTATTGTTGGAAAACTGAAATATTTCCGATATATCAAAATATCATGACGACAATCCGCAATTTGTGTCCCTTCGTCGGCCAGATCCACGAACGTTAGAACAACATCCATGCGAGCTCGATGGAGGGGCTCTAGTGGCGTGGCGTCATCGCCACAACAAGACATCATGTCGGAAGAGGTGATTCAACTCTTTGGGGGCGCTCACCTGGCGACGCCGTCCAAAATCGACGCCATGAACCCCGCAGGTACCTGCGACGGCCCGTCCTGCCCTGACGACACGTAGATGTCAACGTCATTCGAGCACTCGTGAGCAACACGGATCTCGTGGAACGGTTCGCCCACGAAATTGCATTGTATGACAAGCTCGACCATCGCAAACCCGAGGACACACTCCGGCGGTTCAGTTTGAATGGGGACAACAAGCTCGACTTCAACGAGTTCCACCCAGCTCTCAAGCGTCTCTTTGGCCACGCGATCTCGCACATGCAATCGAAGGACCTTTTTCGAGTGTTTTGCCCCACGTCGGGGAAAAAGCTTGGTTCGTCACACGACTCTGTCCTCACGATTGGAACGACATTGTTTCGACGTCGTCGTGCGTTGTAGATATTGATCAGTTTTGCCAGATCATGGGCCACTGGTGCCAAGTCGCCAAACGCATGAAGGATCAAGAGTACATTTCGTCAACGTCTAGGCCACCGTCGAACCAACCCACGGGAGGCGACACTCCCTTGTCGACCCTCGACAACAACTCGAACATTCGACGAGGGCTCGATCTGGCTGCCAAACGCTACGACAAGCTGAACGCGATTTGTCTCAAAGTACTGCCGATTCTCGCGAAACGGCGTCGTGATATGATGCGTTGGCTAGATGGATGTGGGGTGCACTGGGTGTCTTTCCAAGGAAGAGTTTGAGCTCGCGATGACGCACGTCGGAGTCAACCTCAACACACAAGAGTACGAACGGCTGTACGTGCAGTTGCCGGCGACCGTGCGCCACGCCCCGTCCGATGGAATCTTCTACACCGGGTTCCTCGCCATGCTGGGGGTCAAGATGACCCATTTGTTTCAGAATCAAAAGGTGCAGTCGACCAACGACATCACTGCGTCGAAGTCGTCCTGACGTGTGAACAAACTCGGCGTACGTGTCGTAGTTGTGGGAATTGATGCTGCAGCACGGCGACGTCCTTCGCAAGTATTTGACGCATTGCCAGAAGCAAGGAAAAGACGCAATGTCGCCCGACCACTTTCGTGACCTCTTGGGCCACTGCGGCATCACATTGTCCAACGGCGACTTTACCGGTTTGCGCATGCGCATGCAGGAATTCCAGTACGTGGAAGCTGCCACAACAGCGCTGCGACTCAATTTAGCTGCTGGCTAGAGACGTCGATGGCAACATCAACTTGACCGACTTCCTTGCTGCTCTCAATGACAAGGCATCCTTTCTCGCCAACAGCACGGGCCTCGTCGGGTGCACTGGCCCTGCGTCGCCCCACCGGCGGGGCAAGAAAATCGTCGACACGCATGAAATGTGCGTGTCAGCGGCCGGGAAATCCACCGAGCAGCGGTACAACCTTCACTCACTTCGTGTACTTGCAGTGCATCAAGCATCGGTGGTGTTTTAGCAATTCCGAAGCGCAGATGTGTCGAGGCAAGACGACTGACGTGGCGAAAAAACCAACGTTCTCCAACTTGTACATGCAAAACGTGGCGAATTCGCCTGGCGCGACTCCCGCTGCATCGGGCGTCCCGTCCTTGGAAGAGCGCATTCTGTCGAAAATGCACACGTTCCAGGCGATGGGGTACACGCACTGCGCGACATTCAAGAGCATTTTCCCTGGCGATCGATTCGGCAAGATAACTCGTGGTCATTTCCGACAGTCCTTGGCCCAGCTCCACATGGTATCAAGGTATTCACAACCAAAGTCTCTACTGCACGACAGCCAACTGAATGGCACAGGCATGCCGAAGTGGAAGCGTTGTTCTGGAAGCTTGATCCGGCCGGACGAGGGTATATCGGAGCACACGAGCTGCATAGTCACTTGCAAAAACGGCAAGACTGCTCGAGCGATTCCGCCGTTGCAGGGACGTCAACGGTATCCCTGCAGGAAAAAGCCACAGAGGGAACCGAGGTTGGGCAATCAACGACCCAGCGCCATCCTCCGCTCCGACTAGACGAGAAGAAGGTGTTCGACGCGTTATACGAAAAGGTGTGGATTTCACATCTCGAGGCAGCATGGTTGACATGGGTGGTAGATTCCTGACGTCGTTCGCGCCTGTCAAGCCGTCGACAGCGGCAAGACGGGCGCGATTTCCCGAGGGGACTTTGTTTGGGCACTGCAGCAGGGCGGTGTCATCCTTTCGCAAGCTGATGCGTCCCATGTTGTCGCTGCGCTCTCGTCGCGAAAGGATGGCGTTGTCATGTACGACCAAATAACCGACACAATCGCCACACTGCTGCAGCTTCCCGGGACCAAGGACTCGACGAAGAGTTCGCGTCAGCATTTGTCGAATACGTCCGTGCTTCTCGATCAAGATTCCTCCGTTGTCGAGTCCACCAGACCTCCAGGTACCAATCCCATAGGTTGGACACCTGCCGCTCTTGCCAAGTGTGTTTGTGCCGTTGAATTCGTGGTTTCCATGGGAGCTGATACCCACTCGACCGGTCTAGAGGCCGTGAAGAAGGTCCAGGACTATCCCGCGAGACGCTCCAGCCTCCAACTTGGATACGGCTATGACGATCCGTCAGCTCAAGAGATGAGCGAGCGAAACCTGACGTCCAACTTGCACTCGAATGCGTCGTTGTACCACCATGTCCCCGAGCCAGAAAAACTCGAGCGTGCGCTCCGGCAGCGACACGCGCGACGAGTCTTGCTGATCCAGAACATCCTGGAGCGGCGCAGCGACTTGAAAATGTGCTTTGACATGATGCCGTACCGCCAGACGCCGCGCGGACTCGTCCTTCTCACGGTCGACGAGATTGCAGACATTCTGAGCTGTGCTCGAATGAACATCCATTTCAAGACGCCGGACGAGGCCAAGACGCTGTTGCGCGAGATCGTCCCGCCCAATTTGGACAAGTTGAGTACGTTAGCTCGATCTTGCTTGTTGCGATGACGGCGTCCATGGTGTAGGTTTCGTGGAGCTTATTCGAGTGCTGACGATGGCTCAGCGCATGGAGCCTGCCCCAGATGAAGACTGGCCGCCGCTTGTAGCAAGGTACGGCAAACATCGTTAGCTTGCGTGCCGAGACACGAGCTGACTGCAATTTTGTTGCAGTCCCTGTCGTGGCCAGGATGCGTTGAGTCCTGCGTGCTGCGAAGTGTCGATCCGCGCCAAACTGCTCCAGTTCAGCACGCTCAAGGACGTGAGCGTCATGCAGTGGAACACGACAGGAGCCATCATTGTCCGACATGCGTTCAAGGGTCTGTCGCGGGATACCGTCGCGACGTCGTCATCCGGCAGCACATTCGATGCATTGTGTCGGAACGTCGACTTGAAGCACATATGCACTCGCCTGGCCCTCGATTTGACGCAAACGGAGCTGCATTTCCTCGTTACCAAGATCGACGTGGGAAAACAGGGTTTCTTTAGCTCGACCGCGCTCTTTCAAGCATTTACTCAGCTGTTGTACGCATTGTAAGGCACAACTCTTGATTGAGTGTCGGAAGGTGGACGGCTGTGCCGCGTCCGTGAAGCGAGGCCGTGTGTCCTTGGGGTTACTTGGTGTTGCTCCTGCCAGCTTATTGCGACATGGAAGTGCCGGACGACAGGGAGACGCGGATGGTGCGCATTGCAGTTCCCTCGACAGAGCACACAGCATCCACACCTTTTCTGAGCCTCGCCATTGCGCAGCCAGGTCCACCGCTGCTTGTTTATCGACTTCATATGCACTATTCACGAATTCAACATGCAAGTCCTGCAACTCCATGGATAAAATTCCTCCGCAACGGCATAGTCGAGTCATCGATTGTCTACTGCAAGGATCGCAGTCGCACCAGCGACAACGCGACAGCAGCACTTTGTGCCGTCGTCGGCACACATGGTCTCCATCCTACTCAACAGCATTCCCTTGCCCTAAAGTCGTACTGGGCAAACGCACCGCCCATGTACATTACGTGGCGTCCTGGGTGGACAATGGCGGCGCCAGCCATGCCTGATTTTCTGCAATCGGCCCAGAACGGTTTCACGCCCGCAACAGTTACATCAAATTGAAACGATATCATATTGCTGGAAACCGCGAGGAGATGCAGTCGACCAAGCGCGCGCCGGCCACACTCGTTTACAAAGCCAAGAGCGAGAGGCCGCTTGTGACGCCGAAAGAGTCGTCGACGATGAATCGGTCCACAAGTGGCATCGCGGGAGTCCTCGATTCGTTGAAAGGCAAGATCGACATCCTCGACCACGAAATCAAAGCGGATCAAAAGGGCAAAAAGGACTACGAAGACGAACTGTTCAAGCTGAATACGCGCAAGCAAGATTTGACCGCACACTTGAACGAGTGCCAGCGATGGATTGATCTGTTTGCGTCCAAGATCCAGCCCCTCGAGAACAGCTACAAGGCAACGACCGTCGAAATGAGCGACGAGTACGACGAGGCCAAGGTCAAGCACGCGAAAGGGTTGCAAGTCCTCATTGACAACTTCAATTACCACCCTGTCTTCAAGCGGTATAACGACGACTTTACCGCC
The DNA here is from genome assembly GCF_000520115.1 of Aphanomyces invadans. NCBI lineage: Eukaryota > Oomycota > Saprolegniomycetes > Saprolegniales > Verrucalvaceae > Aphanomyces > Aphanomyces invadans. The sequence goes on from NW_008580159.1 coordinate 409,343, forward strand.
GTGCCATTTCGACCCAAGTGATAACAAAACTAGTGTTTGTGCCTTCTTCGCTCACCACCGCCGCGTTTGGTTCGAGAGTTTGGAGTCGGCCATCGCAGCGACCGCGATTCACGGCGGTGTGCACACACCTTATGCCACGTTGAAACAACAAATCACTTTCATGCACGATTGTCCTGAAAACATGGACTGGTGTTGAGAAGTAGACATTGTCCTGGCCGTCCGTTCACTTTTGCATTCCGTACGTCGATTCGAGGCATTCGTGGGGGAGTAGATTTATTCTAGTCCTTGAACGGCCTTCGTTTTCAAGACGGCTAACGAGGCAAATGGACGACGGCAGGCCGGGGCGGGTCCCAAGGTCATTGTGGAATACATCGGTCAATAGAAGGGTTAACCACAGTATGGACGAGTTCAGCCTTTATCGGCCCTCCTACCGTTTACTCATACTCGTGTTCCCGGGGCACTTTAATGTCCGAGTCACTCTTCGCCATTCGGGCTTCACAAACACCTTGAGACTGGCCACACACATGCTGCTCCACGCTTTCCAGTTCATTGAGTTTCTCGCCGGCATCGCCGTCATCGTCAGTAGTCTCAACGTCGTCGTCGTTGTCGTTGCCACCACTTTTTTCGATCTTTTCGTTAGGACTGTTGCCAGCGTCGCCTTCGACTTCCTCGTCGACAGATTCAATGGCCACCCTCTTGAGTGGAAGCGGCGAGTGAAATTGCATCGGAGCGGCGGAGTTTGGTCCAGGCACAGGGATGCTATTACGCTGACCCGCCTGGAGTTGCTGAAGCGCATACTCCACCAAATTCGGCGCGGACCGATTTCCCCGGTAGGAACGATACATTCGGCCTTTGGAAAACACAACTAAACTCGGGAACCCAAAGAGCCCGAACCGCTTGCTCCATGCACCAAGGATATCCGGCTTCAATTTGAACGACCCCACATGAAGTCTCCCGAGCAGGTCCACAGACACTTGGTCCCACTCGAGCAGGACTTCGCCGCATGGACCGCAGTTGGCCGTGTGAAAGAGAATAAACCAGTCGCCTCCTGTTTCGACCTGCGTCACGGCGTCAAATGTTTCAGGAACGAGCTCCACGACATGGCTTTGCGACGGATCGAATAATTTGACGGGGGGAGGGACGGCGCTGCCGTCGACGTCACTGGACAAGTACCCGCCTTGTGCAAACGCCATGAGATCTTGCACCGTGCGGCTTCCGCGAAATTTGTACATTTTTCCTTGGGCAAATACCATAACTGTTGGATACGTTTTGATGCGAAAGCGCGACCTGAGCGACACGTGCTCGTTTGCATCCACCATTCCAACATGAATCTTCTCGGCGTCGAGAAGCGGTGCGAGTTCTTCGAACATGGGTGTGAGCGTCTTGCAGTGCTTGCACCATGGAGCGTAAAAATCGACTAGCCAAACTCCTGCGTTGCTGCTCGTCGCTTCTGTGAGATCGTCAAATGTGTCGGTCGTGAGAGTGACGACCATGGCGTTCGAGTTGGACTTGTGGAATTCGCGAGAATCTCCGTCCAAGGCGCCTGTTGCTTTCTCAAAGGAGTCAGTGTTCAGCTCAATAACTTCCTGCGCAGCGGAGGTGGCACAGCCGAGGATGCTGATCATGACTGCCACTCGGACGAAAAGTCTCACGCATCGCTCCATCATTCGATGCGGCAGTCGACGGATGGATCACCACCGTGCAAAACGAAAAGTGTCATTCGCGCGCCAGAGAGCGAACGATTATACAATTGAAATTTCGTCTTTTATTTCTTTTCACCTGTTTAAACTTCTCTTTTGTAATGCTTTTTATTTTAAATCTCGACGTCCCATGACTATTCGGCCCCACTCTCCTGTGCGAATGGAACTCGGCGCACCTTTCCCCTTGCCATATTGGTTAACGAAAACAAGGTCGTGGCATTAACTGGGGCTTCATGCACACACAGCGAAACAACTCGAGTGGACAAAGCGGTAGCACATAGCCCATACTACGAGTCTGGTTACGAATGTCCTTCGATGCACCACTATCTTATCTCATTGTCTGGTTTACGTTGTTTGGGTGTCACCTCTACGTACAATACTTTCTTATCAATCAATTCAGTGTTCACGGAATTACTTTACAGTTAAGCAGTACAATACTCCGGAGTACTATTTTCCACACGCCAATCGCACTCTCTAGTTTCAACTCAAGCCAGGTCCATGACAGGACAGACATTGGATGGCGACAGCGTCGCGACAGTTCTGTGGGTCCTCCAAGTCTGTAAGTCGCTCCCAGGTCACGAAAGATTCTCACTACATTTGACTGTTAACCTTGCAGGCTTTCTCAGCGTCCTAACGGTGGCAGTCATTGTGTATACGTTCCACTACATCTTCGAAGTAAAACAGCGCGAGCTGTTCGGGCGAAAAGATCCGCCGCGAGATCACCGCGACTACATGGAAAGTCGATGCCTTACTAGCACGAGGCACTCGCATATATAGTCAGGTTACAATGCGCTTCGTGGTCCGAGAGGTCGCTGTTGAAAGTACAGTTCAATGGCGTCCACGAGAGAGTCGATTTCGTGTGTCGAGTTGAATGCGTGAATGATGATACGCAGTCGCTCTTCGTTCACTGGGACAGTCGGCGCTCGAATCGCGACAACATTGAATCCTGCGGCGGTCATAAACGCTGCGGCATAGAGGACAGCTTCATTTCCACTGACGACTATACCCTGGATGGCGGTGACACTGGGGAGAAGCGCCGTCTTGGGGATGTGCGTTGCGGCCTCGACTTGAGCTCGAAAATGAGCAATCAGTGATTGAAGGGTGGAACGGCTTCCGTCGGCAGCGGCGCAGACCTCATGTGCTCGCTGAATGAGTTTCATATCGTGCTGTGGCAGGGACGTGCTGTAAATGAACGGTCGGGCGTAGTTGACTAAGTATGCCTTCAAAACAATCGACCCGCACACAACGGCACCGTGGATACCCATGCCTTTGCCAAATGTGTACACGATGCAAAACACTCTGCGTTCGAGGCCCAAGGCCCGCACCAAGCCCGATCCTGCAGGGCCCATCACAGCAGTGCTATGGGCTTCGTCCACAACCAAAGATGCGCCGTAAGATTCGCATAGCTCAACCTACGCTCCGTACCGCTCAGCTGGGTGGTCATTGAATCACAGAATCGCCTCACCAGCTCCAGAATCGGTGCAACGTCGCCGTCCATCGAGTAAACGCTCTCGACCACCACCACTACTTGCCTGGACGGCGATGCATGGGACTTTAAAAGCGACATCAAGTGCATTATGTCGTTGTGTTGGAAGGAATGTGTTGTTGCGCGACTCAGCCGCAGTCCCTCTCGGCACGAATTGTGGACGAATTGATCGAAAAACACGATGTCGCCTTCTTGAGGCACACATGACATCACGCTCAGGTTGGCCAGGTACCCCGAGTTAAAGACGAGCGCCGATTCTGCGCCGTAGAATGATGCCAGGTCGTCTTCGACCTCGACATGGACGCGAGACGTGCCTGTGACTAAACGAGACCCAGTGGAGCCGTGCGCGAGTGTTTCTTCCTGCGATAAGGCAAGGGCGGGATCGCGACTGAGACCAAGGTAGTCATTTGAGCAAAAGTCAACATTTGATGGAGGCAAGACTTGCAGTGACCGGGCAGTGCCATCTCGTTGTCGCCTCGCCACCGCGACTGCAAGCTTCTTCTCCAGCGACATATTGCACTTCTTCGGTGGTGGCAAGCATGAGTGACCAATCACAAGTTGTCATTCGAAATGCTGTCCAATCAGCGGGATCAAAATCTATTTTGTCCAATCCCAATTGAGATTCTTCAGCCAGTCAAATCGTATCTCTCGTTACTACCATGTCGAGGTGTACCAACTGCATGAAGTGTGCCTTAAACTTATTGCTGCCTATTGTCGAGACTGCGCGCATATACCGCAGGCAAAGCGAAAGCCGGAATTCAGTTGAGGAATCCATTTTGATTGCGACGAGAAGATAACATACCCTGGCGAGGATCCAGGTGCAGACATAATTCAGCGCTCCAATCACGAATCCATATTAACACGTGCGACCGAGACTCCGGATTGAAAAATGTTCAACCAATCAGAAGGCGTAATCCTATAATGAAAATAGTTTTAGCCAATCATGCCTTCCAACACCTGGAATCGTGTTTCTCGAGGTTTATTAATTTCGAGAGGAAATGCCGCCGTTGGAACGACATTTTCCCATGCTCCGCCTTGTTCCGCCTGATGCATGGACGGCGGCGACAACGTTTGCCTCCTTCTTATTTCACATGATGCTGCCGATTGTAGCAAGCGCAGAAAACTCTACGTGGACATGTGCGCCCTGTTGTGAAAACAATCCACTTTCGCCCGCGTTGGCATGCTGCAGCCAACCGAGTGACAACAGTGTCTCGTACGGCGGATGCATCGGCCTTCCATGCTGTACCCCAGGTACACTCGATCGTCGAATGTGCTCTGTAGAACTCCAACGACTTGCCATCGTAGGACGGCTGGACTCGGACAAGTTCATGTCATTGTACCTTTGGAAGCCTTGCCTCCCATACGTGGGGTGCCAGGGAAAGGACCTGTGCAGCGAAAACCAGAGCATCGCAATGACCGTGCAGCGCCTAGACACACGGTCGTCATGGACTTGTACAGAGGCATGTTGTAGTACCGTGACGAGGCACAACACGTGGCGAAGGACCGCCCCCTCTGGATCGACAGCTCCTGCGTACCTTCCAAACCAGATCAACTCGCATGTTGCCATTACATTCGACATGCAAGAAATCAAGCGGGTCTTGTTTGTCAACGACGAGCCGATCACGACGTCTGTCCAGCAGGTGCTTGTTCCGCTGCCGACGGACTGGTTGTGGAACGGCAAGTACTCGTCGTGCGGCGTTTCTTCCTATGCAGTCTCAGAGACCGCCGTCAACATGGACCTTAGTCGCATGTCTCCAACGCGATGCAACGCTACGGTCATGTCCAACGAGCTGTACCTTCTCGTCGACGCCAACACGCCGTCGGCCCTGAACACGTCGCACTTTTCGATCCACCTGGTGAACCTCACGAGTCCGCGCGGCGTGCTCTCTCCACTCGCGCCGCCCAAGCCTTTGCACTTTATCACAAAGCTACCAAACTTCGAGTTTCGCGTATTCTCGACGGTGCTCCTGGTCGAGGCGTCCCAGACTGGCATTCTCTCCCAAGGTGTGTTTGCCCCCCAGAACGTCCTGTCTCAAGCGGTCGACAACGCAACCCTTCGCTTCACGACGTCGGTGCCATTGGCCGCAGGCACGTTCTTGCGCGTCAATTTTAGCCTGAGCGGGTTCAACTTTATCGATTCCCAGTGGTTCCTCCTCAACGGCACGACGACCGTCTCCATCCCTACCGTCTCGTATGACGACAAGGGCAAGGTGTGGGTCCTCACCTTGCCCAATGCCATCACGGCGTTGTCGGCCGTCGAACTCAAAGTTACCCGCGCACGCAATCCTGAGGCCGCGTTCAAGGACACGTTTGCTGCGATCAACGTGGACGCGTTCGTCTTGCCGAGCGACCAGCCGCCGACTTCGGTCCTGGTGGTTGCCCAAGGCGCGGTGACGGCGACGCTCGTCCGAGATTTCACCGTATCGCCGCCATCGAGTCCGTACAACTGGATCTCGCTCGTCCTGCTCCTGCTTAGCCTCCTCTTTTGCCTCCTCATGTTGTACAAGCATGGGCTGTTTCTGCATCCGTCGCACCCGATCGCGCTCTTCAGCGACCTCACCGCGATCGCGTCCGTGCTCGGGCTCTTCCTCGGCGTCGTCAACAACGCGCTGTGGATCGCTGGCGTAAACGTGTTTGTGTTTTTTTACATCAAGTGCGGCGTGTCGAGCGTGGCGTTCACGATGCTCCTGTCCGTATGCGCACACTGGGGCGCCGTACTCAGTCGGCGCATTCGGAAGCTCCCGATTTTCGTCATCGTGTCGGCGTTTGTGGCGCTGAATGCGCTCTTTTACACGTTTCAACTCGTCGTCGGGGCCCTCCACCACGACGTCGTGAAACTAGTGTACACTGCCGAGCAATCCGTCAACATGCTCGACCCAATCTACCCCTGCAAGAACGGCCCGACCTTCCAGTTTGTCTTTTCCGACATTCAACCTTTCTACACCAAGTGCTACATCGCGCACCTTGACCTGTCGGATGTCCACTTCTTCACGTGGTTCTCCAACACAACGTACTCGATCTTTGCCTTGCTCACATGTGCCATACTGGCCCTCGGGTACATGGTCATGCGTCGTGGCTCCAAGATCCTGCACCTCATTTCGTACTCGCCGCAGCAGATTTACCTCATGAAAGCGCTGCGCCTGTACACGGCTCTCATTGCGCTCGTCACGTTGACGTATCTCGTCGCGTTCTCGATGCAGTTTGTCCAAGTCGAATTGCCGTACTATTGGTGGTACCTCACAACGGTGTGGCTCCCCCAGTGTATTCCGCCCTGCTCGTTCATCTTTTTGCAGTGGAACTCGGCGACCAAGTCGCTGAGAAAGGAAACGTCGTCACAAAATAACTCCAGTGGTGAAATCACCGCCAAGAAGACGTCGATTTCGACGCCCCGGATCACGACGATGGACCCGAATTTCGTTCAAACAAAGGCATCAGGCAATCCGCAGCATCTGCCGTCGACAGAATCGTCTCGACCAGGCGCGCCCACCTACGATGGTGTTGCCCGCATGTCGATTGCAGAGCAGCAGCCTGCCGTTTCTCGAATTGGGCTCAGCCTTCGTCTGACCATACCGGAAGCAATCCCCCATGGCTGCTACGTCGCCATGGAGCTCCAGTGCCCAGACCATTCCAAGTGGACTCGCGTTGGCACCACTGACACTGCCGACACCGTGCCATCCTCCGACGCGACTTCGTACGTCGTGCCGTTTCTCGCTGTCTTGTCTGTGTCCATGGCGTCTCCCGCCACCAGTTCAGTTCGATTTTTGGTGTTTGCAGCACCCGGTGCATTGTCATCGCGATCGAGTGATTCGAAAGCACCATCTTCCAACGATGGCTCCATGCTCAATGATCAGAACGGGATCGTGGATGGCCTGGAATACCTGGACGGAGACTGTAGCGACTCGGACTGCGACGCAGACGGCGATGACGATCCATTGATGCAACTTCTGCTACCCACAGATCGATGCGTCGCTTCATTTCACGCCCCCGACTTTTTCGACTCGGCCATGGACGTGGACGCGATGGTGCTGGCTGCAGATCATTCGCGCTTCCAACTCAACGGGCTGTGTCGGCTCGAGGTGAAGTTTGTTCATGACATCGGACGTCGTAGCCTCTGTCCAATTCCAAGTGACGCTGTCGTGACATCGCAGTATCATTTGCACGACCAGCAAGTTCTCGTGGTGGAGGAGCTGTCGGAGAGCCCGTATGCCAACTCCATCCCTGGCCAGTACTTGGACATTATCATTGCCCGACGGACGAAAGCATACTACCAAGCGGAGTACGAACTGGACCAGTTTCTCGCGATGGAACACGCTCGCATGCACCAAGATGCCGCCGGCATGGGCACGCTGTACGAGAACCTGCTCGAACAGATCCAAGGCGAGGCCGATCGCCGGCAATGCCGCGAATGGTGCGTCCTTCCCGCCGCCAATTGCAAATAGTTCTCATCTTCGCGTAGGCTACAAGCACGTGTCGATGAGCGCAAAGCGTATTTGTGCCACCTGCGCCAGTGCCGCATGGCCACGTGGGCGCGAGAACGGACTACTTTGTCCGGTCCCTGTCGATTCAAGCCGAGCACGGCGAAAAGAGTGGCCGACCTCGCGTGCATCCCTGTGAATCTACATCTCCACGAAATGCACGTCGTCAGGACGACATCGACGTCCTCAACGCGTCCCCGTTCTTCATCTGCCGACGGGACGACCACGTACAGCACGACCACCGTCGGAGCGTTTGCAGCGCACTTGTATGAGTTCAAACAAGGCGGAGTGTTTTCGCTGAGCCAGGAAGCAAACAAGTGCACGGCCCTTCCCGACGCTGACGCCGAAACGTCGTTGTTTCCGACGACATGGCAGTACCTATCTCAAGTCGAGCGTCGCCGGTGCGACCTTGAATGGACCATCCACACTCGCCTCGACGTGTGTGTGCCGCAAGCGTTGGCTACTCTCGCAACGTCCTTCACTGCCACGATCCAACGCCTTGTCGACCACCCGCTCGAGTTTGAAAGGCTCCTCACGGTCGGGTTTATCTTCCACGTCGAATCGCTTCTCAGCACGTACGGCGCCGAGCTCGGGATGCTGGAAGACATGATGGAAGCGATGCAAACGCTTGGACGATGCCGCATCCTCCTCGTGCCAGACTCAGCAGTCGCAGCTGTCGGTAGGCCAAGTTGTAGTAGCAGCACCAACCGCAGTCGCGACGGCGACCTCGACAAGCGCGTTGTGACGAGTGTCGACTTGTACACGAATGTGGACGATGCTATTGTCGGCATGCGGACGCATGACCACGCCAAGTCGGACGAGGAGGTACGTACTGCCTGCAGCTCCAATGGATGGCCACGATGGAAAGATGGAATGCAGTGGATTCCCACGCTTGACAAATCAAATAGGACTTTATCCTTCGGGTGGTTGTGCGCAGCCGTGGCAAGGTGCTCTTCCCGAAACGGTGCTTGGTTCCAATCCATCCCCTGCTTTTCAACATCGGGATCGATGAAAAACAGTCTCTCGCCAACATGTCCCTGGCTGTGTACCCGAAGAAGCTCCAGGACCACATCAACGACACGGCCCTCCAGCGGCTCAAATCGATCGTAGCGACGTACTGCGAGCTCGTCCCGCACGACGCCGTCGTCCCCCGGTTGCTGCAAAATCTCGTGGACGCCGTGCATGCGAGCACTGCCGGGAGAAAGAAGCACCCGGCCGTGCTCCAGCTGAGCTCTCGACTCGTACGGCACTTGGACGGGGGCCGAGTCACTGTGTGCAAGAGCGGAAAAGATCGCACAGCCATGTCGGCTACGTTGGAGCAAGGTCCGAGGGATCAACTGAATTGCCACTGTCAAAACGGAAGGGTCGTAACTGTGAATGCATAGGGATGACGCTCAGTTTGCACCACGACTTGCCGCTGGACAAGGTGCCAGACGTGGTCGCGATCATGCGCACGCGCGGCGTCCGACTTGAAAACTGCCACAAGAACACTGGGCGGCGCAAGTTTGCCTTTAGTGCGCTGCAGTGCACGATGCTGCCAGAGCAGTATCGGTGCCCCCCCGAGACGGGCGGACGCCATTTGTCGTAAGGGATGCCGCCCGATCGATGGAATCATGTTGTGAGAAAGCGAGGTTGATCATGGGAAGGCTGCCAGGTCGCGCACTGCATGGGCTGTGATGCTCCATATTTAACGTTCAAGTATATTTATTCCAACGTCTCCGAGTCGTTCAGAGGATGGCGTCGTCGTCGTTGGAGAAGCAGTTCAGTTGATGGGGGTCGCAGACGCCGACGTTTCCAGCGCCTAGGGGAGAGCCCGTGGTGAGGACGGACTAGCCAGGCAGGCTGTGCTCCAGATAGGTTTCGTACATGTTTAATGGGCAGGAGCCAAGTCCAGTCGGCGCTCGTCGTGGGCAAGAGACCCATGGTCCCGCACTTGTACAATGCAACAGCGATCGCGACCAAATTGGCCACGACAAATGTGATCTTGGCCTGAACCAAGTTCAGCTTGCCGTCCTCGAGGGATGCAAACGCTACGAAATCGATGTGCATGACGACTTTCGAGGGCAGGACGGACGGAATGGCGAAGCGACACACCTCCGTTCACATTGAAGAGCGCCTTGAGCGGGTTGAAGATCGCCATGGCCGTAATCATGATGCTGAATATGTTGATAGAGGACCCACTCATGTACATCATGAGCCCGGTCTGGAACAGCCCCTTGAACGGCGCTTGGGCGATTTCCGTCGCGCGCTACGTGATCGCACACACGTCAGCACATGGCTTCGTGGGGAATGCCACGGTGCGTCACCTTTTGTTTCAAGTCGAGGGTGTCGTTCGCAGACGTGGTCGTGACCGCGTTGTGATCCTACGACACACGAGTGAAATCTCGCCATTGGACACGCCCTCTCGACGACATACCAGCGCGACGTGCTTGTTGTACCCGAGCGGGTCAGCTGCCGACGTGTTGACGTTCAAATCATATGCCCATTTGCGAACCATGGCAGGCGGCGGCGGAACTGTGTGGCAGTCGGTGGACGATGTCAGGTCCTCTTGTGCATATTTTGATCATTATCCGGAGACAGGATGTCATATCCGAATGCCCAACTCAGCCCCGAAACCCCGTCCATCCTCAGCTTGGCATCCCGCGCGAGGCGGCGGAACGAAATGGACCAGGAAGGCTTTCGCATCATTCATCCTTTTGGGGGTTGAGACTGTTTAATAAAGACACATGACTGTGCTAAATCGTAAGATGATATATGGGGTCGGGTGCTGGAAGATTCAAAGGAGAGGTTTGCGCGTTGAATGCAAGTCCCAGTAAACGGCGACCGCATCTCTGACGGTCCTAAGGAACCGATATTCCTTGTCGGGCTTACAGGT
>NW_008580159.1:419978-424499 GCF_000520115.1 Aphanomyces invadans
GGGGGTTGCGATTGTTTAATAAAGACACAGGACTGTGCTAAATCGTAAGATGACATATGGGGTCGGGTGCTGGAAGATTCAAAGGAGAGGTTTGCACGTTGAATGCAAGTCCCAGTAAACGGCGACCGCATCTCTGACGGTCCTAAGGAAGCGATTTTCCTTGTCAGGCTTACAGGTGTCGTTTGCCAGAGTAAAGTGACAAGAACAGAACGGTCGAAGAGTTGCCGCAGACCATGGCCAACGTCGATGTGTCGCACAGGCGTCACTTGGCGGCGATGGCTCGATTTGTCGCGTTTCGGGACAAGGATATGGCGGTGATGGTTGGTCGCTGACGCCGATTTGTATATCATGCTCTTGCAACCTTTCTGCGTTCCAAGGTTTGGTACGATTCGTCGCCGTCAGAGAAACCAGGGAGACACAACTGGAGAGGAGGCGGCGGCAACTGCACAGTGAACTTTGACCTGCTTCCTCCGTTTGCTTCAACCATTGCAGCTCGGCGATGCCGGACTTGTGCATCTATCGTGCGTCCACGCAACGGCCCTGGTCGATGCAAGCACCTCCACCGTACGACAGTCACTAGGCTATGTCGCAGCAGCTCGACCAGTTGGGCACCACAGGACCCGCAAGGGCTCGATTCTGGGTCGGCAAAAAAAAAGATGGGTTGTGTGCGCGTATCCCTTCTGGTTGTGCGCGCTCTTTCCAACGAAAGGTCTTACCTCCACACAACTCGCACAGTGCCCGACAGCAACGAGGCGTTTAAAGTATCGAAGCCAAGTACACCATCAAAAGCTACATTAAAGCAGCAGAGGATAAGTTGCAGAAGCTGTACGATCATTTGGTGACAATGGATGCTTTAGATTCCGACGAGGATACATCAGCTCGATCGTGATAGTAAAGCGTGGAGGTGGGCGAGCTTTTTTGATGTACATCCACTTTGATGTCAAACCCTTCGAACAGTGTACTTACTTAATGAAGATAAATTCACAAAGTTTTGTTTACACTTGCTATTTGTATACTTCTCGAACTCGAAAACGATTTGGCATATCATTCGATGTTAAAAAGTCGGGCACTGTCAGTATTGCCACGTCATCCAAATTCTTGACCAGATTAAGCATAACATCGGCCGCAAGTGGCACAATAGTCCGGGCCACCGTGAGCAATCCATCGCCCGCCATCCACGTGCAGATTCGTCGCACGCTCCAGGTCGAGCCACCACCGTCCATGATGAGTTAGCCAGCACGGAGCACAGTCACAAAACCAGGTACCCCTGGTCCCACTTGGAATGGATCGGCAAGAGTCCCTCTGTCCCTCCCCCCTTTGGCTGGGGTTTGGGCCGTCGTCGAGTCGACCCTTCCTTGCACTCGCCGGCGCACACATTCAGTTTACTCCACCGCATTTGAAATGTGCGATGTCATCGTCCCGTCGCACATCGCCCATGGACGGGTCCGTGGCTGCATGCTGGAATTAACCCAAAGAGCCCCTTTACGATTTGTCATGGCCGTGTCGTATCAATCGGTGAACGCGACGACCAACGACTCTGAAAGCCGCAGCCATCACGTGCACCCCCAAGACAGCGCCGCTTCCCGCCTCCTCTACACGTAGGCGACGCCGCTCCTGACTCTCTGGAACTCGACGCAGCTGGCGGCGCGGGACATGTGGCCGCTCTAAGTTGACAACCAGTGCAAGTCGGTCAGTGCCACATTCGAGCCTCTGTTCCAACGCACCAACTCGATTGTCTGCGCAATCTTCGCATCGTACGGGTGGCGCTTCGCAGTCATCGGCACCATGCAGGTGGTCACGGTCGGGTGCACGTTGTATGGGCCGATCGTCCTGAAAGCAGGTCCTGTCGGCCCTCGAGTCCGAGTCGTTCAACACGAAGGCGGTCTTGGTCTCGATCGCATCGCTCTTCTTGGTCAATGTTGCGCAGGCGCTGATCACGGCGCACTCGACGTTCCAGAACCAGCTGGTGACCGTCCAGATCACGTCAGCGCTGCAGCATTTGCTCTTTCGCAAGTCGCTGGTCCTGGACGCCAAGTGCCGCCGTGAAAAGGCGGCCGGCGACATTGCCAACATGTTTTCCACCGACATCCAAACGATCATCAACTTTTCAATCTTTGCCAACCAACTGTGGCTCATCCAAGTTACGATCACGTTGTATACATGCTGTACAACGTGATCGGGTGGGCAACCTTTGTCGGGGCCGGCGTCATCCTGGTCACGCTTGTTCTCAACACGCCACCGCCCAGCGCAATGCGTTCCGGGAGCTCATGACGCGGAAAGACGCCCGCATGAAGTCGGTCAACGAAGTGTTTGGTGCCATGCAAATCATCAAGCTGACCGCGTGGGAAAACAAGTTTCAAGACAAAATCACCGCGGACCGGGACCGCCAGCTCAAGTCGCTGTGGCGAATCTTCATTCTATCGAGCGCGATGACAGGGTGCCTGTACTCGGCCCCCGTACTCGTCAGCGTAGTTTCGTTCGCCACGTACACGACGGTGATGTGGCAACCGCTGAATGCGACTAAAGTCTTCACGGCGCTCACGCTGTTCAACCTGCTCAAGATTCCCCTTATACAGCTACCCAGTATCATTGCGAGCATGATGCAGGCGCTGGTGGCCCTCCGCCGCATCATGGAGTTTCTGCAAATGGACGAGAAAAAGTCGCACATGGTGCTGACGCCCCACACCGCCCCCGACGATCTGCTGAGCGCGTACGCCCGACACAATGTAGATGTGTGCATGGACAAGTGCAGCTTTGGGTGGGACGCCGCCAAGCCGCTCTTCACGGACGTCAACTTGACCGTCCAGCGCGGCGAGTTTGTCGTGGTCCATGGGTCGGTCGGCGAAGGCAAGTCGTCGCTGTGCGCGGCACTGCTCGGCGAAATGGACAAGTACGAAGGCACGGTGTTTGTGGGCGGCCGCGTCGCGTACTTTTCGCAGCAAGCGTGGATCCAAAACATGACGATTCGGGAAAACATTTTGTTTGGAAAGCCATACGACCGCGTCAAGTACGCCAACGTGTTGGAAGCGTGTGCGCTGACGAAGGACCTGGCGCTGTTTGCGGCCGGCGACCGGACCGAGATCGGCCAGAAGGGGGTGAACTTGTCTGGCGGGCAAAAGGCGCGCATCAGTCTGGCGCGGGCGTGCTACAGCGACGCCGACATTTTCATCTTGGACTCGCCGCTGTCGGCCGTCGACGCGATCGTGCAGAACGAGATCTTCACCAAGTGCTTTCTCGGTCTGTTGCGCCACAAGACGATCGTCCATTCCCCCGAGATCATCGCGTCCAAGTGCATCGACCGCACGATTGAAGTCAAGAACGGACAAGTCATCGAAGCCACGGTCGCCAACTGCGACAAGGCCGACCAGCCCATTTTGGTCAACTCGCTCGTGGGTCGCCGAGGCTATCGCGACGACGACGCGTCTCCATTGTCGATGGACGAGGTCAGCACCGAGCGATGGGACTTGCTCCTCACTCCATCCGCCGCGACGCCGTTCCCACAACACTTTGAAGGAGTCCCATTTACGCCGTACCACGACGATGCTAGCGCAGGCTTAGCGTACGACGACCCATCCAGCGGCAAACTCATCCAAGAAGAAGGACGGTCGCGGGTCTCGTCCAAAGTGTTCGACTCGTACCTGACGGCCATCGGCGCGTGGAAAATGCTCGTCGTGTGGGTGTCGCTTTTGGGGGGATGGCAAGTTCTGTCAGTGTCGAGCGACTTTGGTTGAGCACGTGGAGCGCGTCGGCCGACGTCGTCACGCCCGACGAGTTCCTCCATCAAGCGGGGTCCTACCTCACCGTGTACACGGCCTTGACTTTTGGAGGCATCTTCATGACGGTGGTGCGCACGCTCTCCATCTACTCGTGTGGCGTTCGTGCGTCGCGGCAGCTCTTTGACCGCATGACAGCTTCCCTCATGCGCGCCCCCATGCAGTTCTTCGACACAAACCCCCTCGGCCGCATCCTGAACCGGTACTCGAACGACATCAACACAGTCGACACGGCGATCCCGTTCAACATTAGCGGGTTGCTCGCGTTCATCTTTAGCGCGGTCTTTGCGCTTGCCACGACGTTGTACGTGGTCAGGTCGTTCGGGCTGCTCATCCTTCCCCTGCTTTACCTGTACAAGTTCATCGGAATGTTTTACATCCATCCAGCGCGCGAAATGGAGCACGTGAACAAGACAACCAAGTCGCCGCTGCTCAATTTGTTCTCGGAATCGATCGAAGGCGCGCTCGTGATCCGCGCGTTCGGTCAAAAGCAAGTGCGCCGCTTCCAGCGCATGCACTTTCGAAACGTAGACGGGAACAATGCAGCGTCGTTCGCCGCCCAAGTGATCACGTAGTGGTTCTCGCTGCGGATCCAACTACCCAGTGCGCGCTTGCTGCTTGTCGTTTCCGTCTCGCTCGTCCTCATGCGGTATTACCTGAACGCGGGACTGATCTGGCTGCTTTACGATCTTGCCCATGTTGGAATGGATCGTGTCCATGTGGTCCCAACTCGAGACGGTCATGGTCG
>NW_008580159.1:424889-434378 GCF_000520115.1 Aphanomyces invadans
GTCGACGCGATCGTGCAGAACGAGATCTTCACCAAGTGCTTTCTCGGTCTGTTGCGCCACAAGACGATCCTCCTGGTCACCCATTCCCCCGAGATCATCGAATCCAAGTGCATCGACCGCACGATTGAAGTCAAGAACGGACAGTTGATTCAAACAAAGGTGGAGAACCAACGCTCTTCAAGTGCTCCACTTGTCCCTCCTTTGCGCGTGCGGGTGGGTTACGCCCCAGACGCGAAATCCCCCGACAGTGGCCACCAAGGCGAGTACCGTTCGTATGCTTCATCAAACTGGGACAGCGCTCTGCTGACCCCGTCGACGTCGTCGCCGTATCCGTCGGCCCTGTCCGGCATGCCGTTCACCCCCTTTGACGAATCCAGCTTCGACGACAACCAGGCGGTCGACTCTGGCCGCCTCGTGCTGGATGAAGGGCGGTCGCATGGGCGTGTGTCTGCCAAGGTGTTTTCGTCCTACTTGCAAGCGATTGGGGGGTGGCCCATGTTTGTGTTTTGGGTGATGGTGCTAGCGATTTGGCAAAGTCTGTCGATTGCGGGCGACTTGTGGCTGAGTCACTGGAGCGCTGCAGTTCAATTGAGCCCGTCTGCGGCGGCCGACGCCACAGACTTGAAGGGCGCCAGCTACTACCTGTCCATTTACGCGGGACTGGCGCTCGGCAGCGTTCTCATGACGATGGTGCGGACGCTGTCAATCTTTTCGTCGGGGGTGGCGGCATCACGTCGGCTCTTTGACAACATGACGTCCGCGCTCCTTCGCGCGCCGATGCGCTTCTTCGACACAAACCCGATCGGGCGCATCCTGAATCGGTACTCGAATGACATGAACACAGTCGACAGCAACATTCCGTTCAGCGTGAGTGCGTCGCTGGCGGTCGCATTCATGGCGCTGTTTTCATTTGGGACAACGATCGTCGTGCTGCAGTGGATTGGGCTCGCTTTGCTGCCGCTGATCTACTTGTACGTTGTCATCGGTGGGTTCTACGTCGAACCGGCGCGCGAAATGGAGCGCGTGAACAAGACGACCAAGTCGCCGCTGCTCAATTTGATCTCGGAATCGATCGAAGGCGCCGTCGTGATCCGCGCGTTCGGCCAAAAGCAAGTGCGCCGCTTCCAGCGCATGCATTTTGGCAATGTCGACCACAACAACGAAGCATCGTTCGCGTCCCAAGTGATCTCGCAATGGTTTGCCATGCGAATCCAGCTCCTTAGTGCCACACTGCTCTTGTGCATCTCGACTGCCTTGATCTTCATGCGCGCGTACGTGAATCCGGGCCTGATTGGGCTTGTCTTGAACTATTCGTTCACGGTGCTGCCCTCGTTCCAACGACTTGTGGCCAACTGGGGCCAACTCGAGACGGCCATGGTCGGGCCAGAGCGGCTGGCGGATTACGCCAACATCGAGCCGGAAGCACCCCGCGTGATCTGTGGCGCCGTCGCCAAGGACTGGCCCACGACCGGCGACGTCGAGTTTGACAGCATGAGCTTCCGCTACAAGCCGAACGACCCGATGGTGCTCAAGGACGTGAGCGTCCACATCACGTCGGGTGAAAAGATCGGGATCGTCGGTCGCACGGGCGCCGGCAAGTCGAGCTTGACCATGGCCCTCTTCCGCATCAACGAACTGGCAGGCGGTACCATCAAGATCGACGGCGTCGACATTTCACGCGTCGGCGTCAAGACGTTGCGCAGCAGCATCGCGATCATTCCCCAAGTCCCCGTGCTGTTCAAGGGGACGCTGCGCAACTACCTGGATCCGTTCGGCGAGTACTCGGACGGCGACTTGTGGGGGTGTTTGCAAAAGGTGCGTCTGGCGGACCGCATCGCGGGCGTCGACGGCAAGCTCGACAGTCCCGTGGAAGAGAACGGCGAGAACTTTAGCGTGGGCGAGCGGCAGATGCTGTGTATGGCGCGGGCGCTGCTGCGACAGGCGCGCATCGTCGTCATGGACGAAGCCACGGCCGCCATCGACCACGAGATGGACCAGAACCTGCAGCGCGTGATCCGCACCGAGTTTGCGTCGTCGACGGTGCTCACGATCGCGCATCGTCTCGACACGGTCTTGGACGCGGACCGCATCCTCGTGTTTGACCAGGGGCGGTTGGTGCAGTGCGACTCGCCGGCCGTGTTGGTCGGGGCGGGCGCCGGCATCTTCTTTGAGTTGTGCCAAGAGGGCGGGTACTTGGACAAAGTCGTCGTCGGCACTGAAAATCTGTAATGACACCAAGGCGCTCTCAAAATCGACCACTGAGATGGAAGAAGCGCCTATTTCATGCAGATTTGCTTTTTCACAACAGGCCGAATCGTGCCAGATGAAGAGTGCGATATGGCGAAGGCGACGTTCACGTCAAGCAAGGCGGTAGGAATACGATGTCGTCGACGGGGAGGATGTGGGTGGCTTGCTCGATAAGTTTATGTGGTGTGGGAAAGGTCCAGTCAGTGAAGTAGTCACAAGAGCTGTGTTGAAGCAGCCATAGTTTGGGAACGACAGACGTGTATGGCCAGCTACATGGCCGCGCGCACGGCGCCGACACTTCGAGTTGGTGCAGCCATTACAAGAAGATTGCATTAATGATTGCCTGCTGCACCGGCGAAGCAAGCCACATCCGAGTTGGGTTAGTTGGATTTACCAGCAGATTCACGCAGACCTTCGATCTCCAACGCGCGAGCGTACGGCATGCGTCGACGCGAGTGTTCGACCGTCAGTTTGGTCGAGTGCCGCGGCAGGGCCAGTGGCGACATGTCTGGGCTGAGGTGCATGCTGGTTGGGGACATCCGAGCGTTGGCGGCATTCCGTCGCTCCGTTTGTAGCTCCATCTACCGTCCGTCAGCCACCTTTGCGTGAGAAAATGTCAACCTCCAACTGTGCCAAACGTGAGTTCTGGCTTTCGATCCGTTGCACGAGGTGGGCGTGCACGGCGTCGGCATCGAGTCGCGTCCTCGTTTCTTTGTCGAGTGCCGCCTCGAGTTGCTGCACGTGGTGGCGTTGCTGGTCGCGTTGTTGAGTCAGTGCCACCAGTGCCGCGTTCGAATCCTTGAGCGCAGCCTGCAACTTGGCATCGTGGACCTTGGCCGCGACCTCCATCTCGTGCTTGTGCTTGTCGGCGATCTCACGCATCGCCCGCTGCAGTTGAACAGTCGTGGTAAGACATCGACTTTCGTGCTCCTTGATGAGTTTGATCTGGTGCTTGAGCGAAGCGACGGACCCCGTTAACGTCCGCATCTATAGCGTGCAACTCGTTTGTTGAGTGGCGGATGACGACCCTGCTTTGCCGACGGGCGTACCTGCTCTTGGAGATGGCGGTTCTTGGACTGGAGGTCGCAGTACGACGTGCACATGGTCACTGTTGGCTTCAACCCGCCGATCTTTTCACTGGATGTCGCGCCGCGCTGCGCGACGATATGGTTGGCATCCATGCGCCAATGCATCCACTTGCCCCACCTACGCCCTCCACGTATCAGCCATGCCCACAACAAGATGGAAAGCCATCGTACAGGCCGCATGTTGGCACGTAATGGACGATGGCATTTTTGTTGCAAAAGAAGCATTTCCCGTGTTTGAAGGACGGTAGAACCGATACGATGGTGTTGGAGGCGTGTGTGTCGTCGGTCTCGCCGCCTGCAAGCGTCAGAGTGTCCATGCCGTCGGATAGGAGCTTGTCTTGGCATGTCTGGCGTTCCGCGAGAACGTGCGGGTCGAATCCAGCTTGGTACTCGGAAACGATCTTGTCCAGAAGGGGAAAGTCCTGTGTGAGTCCGTCCTGGAGCTGCGGATACAAAAAGCACGTGCGATGGAGAAATGCGACGAGCTACATTGGACAAGGCGTGGCGTGAACGACAGCCACCCATTTCTTGAATCCACCATAGCCACTCCATGTCGTACCTGATGCCACGCCTGCAGGAACGTCGAGAAGACGCCAAACGTCAAGATTGCCGACGCTACCAACAGCGTATACCCGACACTGTGGGCAGAAAAAATGATCCATTGCGACGACAGCACGAGCGACATGAGCCACAGCACAACTACAAAAGGTAAACCACATGATGCCACCGTCGGGTCGTAAAGGCCACACTAAACCCATAATTGGGGTCATGGCTGCGATAGAACGTTTGAATCAGCACGCACGCACCTGCTCCAACCAGCGGCACGACCATGAGCAGCGTCAGCTACATGCAGCAGCAATCAAACGATTGATGGGGCGACCCGCGGGGATGTCGCCGACATACCCGGCGCGTTATGACGAGGAGAAAGACGGTGACGCCCGCGATGTGACTAAACCAAGCCCATCCTGTTTCTTCGTCGACAAATTTAAACGTTTCCGGGAATGAAGCAAAGCTGCCAAGCGTGAAAACGCCCCAGAGCAGCACGCCCAGGAACAGCGTCGTGCCACTCACGTCCGGCGGCTGTCTTGCTGTGCTAGTTGAGGCCAACGAGGACGACGTTGCCGGGGTGGGGTTGAGTGTTCGCGACACCTGCAAACATGGCAGATCACGACAAGTTTGAAAAGAGTACATGGAGACGTACAGCGAGGGAGATGCGTTCCGTCGAGAGTCGCTGACGTAGGATGAAGCGTTCGCGTGAGCTGTACTCGGAGTAGTATGAGATGGTATTGAAAATCCAAATCACGGGAGCGCAGTACAGAAACGACAGGACGACTTCGACCTAATGTGCGCGTGAAAAGTTGAGATTGATGCAACAAAAGAGAAAGGTGCAAACCTTGTTTGGCGGTGGACGACAGAACACCGCAATCGCAAAGTAGATGACGACTGTGATCGCGCTGCCCAGCATCGAATGGACAAATCCTAGAGGCGTCACCTTTGGTATCGTGTAGAAGGATAGCCCAAAGACGACGAATAGAGCGTCCCATTGATGGAGCACGGTGTGTTGTAATGTGAAAAGGAGCAGTGTTGGGATGCCATGGCAAAGCGCGAGCGCGAACATGAGTTTCTCGTCGGCGCAAACGAGGTCCTGGAGTCGGACGAGACGTGACCATCGAACGACTCGTATGTGCACGTACCCATTTCACAAGAAAGTACGTAGAGCATTGCATGACGATGAGAAATAGTCGCGCAGGAAGTGTGACCTGAAGATGAGACGAATCGTGCTCGAGGCTATCGCCCCACGCAAACACGACATGGCTGATTGCAGCGGGAATGAGCGACCGTAGCCACAGTGTCTTCTTGCGGGTATGGCTGAAGGCTTGAAAGGACGCTTCCAGATTCACATCTTCGAACTGGAGAGTGTACTTGTTCACGCAAACCGTCGTGTGCTCCATCGCGACGCCGCGGCGATGAAGTTTGACTTGGTTCTGTTGGCGTCGTGCAGGTGATCATCCATCCGGATAATCTATTGCACCCATCCGTAAACACTGGCTGGCGACTCGGTCGTTGATTCGTGGTAATTTTAACCAATCAGATATTTTAGGAAGGGCAGGAAGCCACACTACAGTATAATTCGAGCTAACGTAGTGCAAGTTTAGCAGAAACGACGTAACTTGGGATGCATTTATACATCAATTTCAACTTTGAATCGATGTTTTTCCGAAAAGAAGCCCGAATGGCGAGAGGCTCGTACAAGCCCAACACAAGCTACGGTTCGAATTGCCGATGGGTGCAGGAATAATCGATTAATTACCTTAAACCAAGTGGTCGCTTGGGTCCCTTGTATGGACGTTTTAGGGTTCAGGTACATATTGGCGCACACAAGAGTATCTTGATGTTTGTTCGTCGTTAATCATCCGTACAAAATAGCCGACGTATCCGGACTTCTAGGAGATTTTACCGTTTTGCCAAGAGGAAAAACGCAGTCCAGATTGGTTTAACGTCATACGTGCAAGGTTTTAGCCATGGCGTTTAACAATAAAACGTCGACACTTCAGAATGCTCGTTGTTGGCATTGGTCCCATGCACCATTTCATCACTGCTTTTTTGATTTTTCGTTCAAAATATGATACCTACTTGTAGGTCAAAAACATGCACAGAATTGTGATTATTTTAGTATATTGACAGTGGATTTTGCCCCATCATTACGATTCGATTAGGATTTTCATTAGGGTATGGTGCACGTCATCAAAAACCTTCCATCTGGCCAAACTGGGAGGTGAAAATATTTTTATCAGTGTTACTAAAGTTTAAATTCTTGAGAAAATATTTTAAAATGTCCGCACTGTCAATGTCATATATGCTAAGGACGTATCGATGAAATAAGCGTAGCGACGGAAAAACTTACGAATGGCGTCAGCAAACTTGAGGCCGTCAGGTACATAAACCTGCAGTCCATTGCTTGCATATGTGGGGCCAATTTCATGTATTTTCCAACAGTCATGGAAAACGACAACGTCTCTTTGTCCAATATTAGTTTGCGGCGCTGTGGGTGAAACTTGCATTATTGGTTTAGGTTTGACTAGTGTAGACACCATCTTCTGTTGGTTGTGGTCGGGCGGCGTTCGTGTGGCTTGATCGTTGTCCCATGGGCGTGTTGCATCTTCGTTCTAACAACAAATTTCCGGATAAATGCATTTTCTGCCCGATTATGGTCAATAAAAACGTTAACTTTGACACTCGGTCGCACCTGTGAACAAATTCCCAGCTACCAGCGAATACATACAGTCTGAAAAGATATTACAGACTCACCCCAAAATTTTCACCTTATCAAGTAACTGTAAGGAAAGGGGTTACAGCCGATACGTAGTCCCGGCGGTCATGTACTCAATCAGCAGGGTACAAAGTGATTTGGGATGAAGCCATGTCAGTAAAGAGAAAATGCCATCGTCAAAATTTGGTCTGAAATGAAATTATAGACGAACTTCGTTATAATGGCAATATATCAATGGAACGGCCCCGGTAAAGGATTGTTTGGGCCATTCTCGTAAGATACCCTCAGCTAACTCGGCCAAGTATGATTGATCGATCTCAGCCCAAGACTTGAGAGCTTGTACCTTCAATCAGCCTTTGTTTCGAACTGACGACCATTGGCTTAGACATTTCGGGGTAGAACGCACCAAACATGATTGGGCTCAAATCGGGACTTTTCACAGACCATTGCACAGTTGGCCATGGCATTGTCTTGTTGGAACGTAGGGGTGGCTGGCTGGGAAAGGACCGCCAATTCACGCATGGCAGACAACAAGTATGTTTGCAGTGTTTCTTGATACTTCACAGAGTCTTGCCGACCGTCTGGGATGGCTAACTCCATCTTGTTGTAGAAGCATACCCTTCCCTAAACCATAACAGAACCGCCACCACCTCCACGCTTGGAGAAGGTTTGTTCGTCATACCGGAGGTCATGCCAGTAGTACTGACAACAGTCTGGACCGTCTAGGTTGAACCTCTTGTCAGTAAATATAATCGCTTTCAATTCCGCGGCCTTGTGGAGGTGTCCACTGGCAAAGTTGACTCGGTCTTTTTTGTGCTAGGGTGTTAGGCGCGATCCGGATCGGCGTTTCATGCACTTTGCGAATTTGGACGCACGAAACACACTAAGGACAGTAGTTTGACTTATTTTACCGCCTAGTGCTGTAGAAATTTGCCTTGACGTCCATTGCTTGTGTGTAGCAAGCCTGAAAATGCGTCGGATCTCGCGACTGGTGAGGATACAACGTCTTCCTGGGCTTTTCTTGCGACTTGGTTCTGAAGAATCGTTCGCACAAGCTTGCCGCTTCGGTTAATTGTGTTTGCAATCCACCGACAGCTCTTTTGAACATTGCGAAAGACTAAGATTTGACTATTCTCTTCGTAGGTGATACACTTGCCCCGAGGCATGTCTTCGAAGACACGTTGGTACTGACAAGGCCAAGGTGTCGTTCGATGTCCTTCTATACGTCCTATAGTCGAAATAGGGCTTCTATGCGATAAAAATGGACACTTTTACTCCAATTATGAATCGTGTCTATGATTTCTTTGCAGACCAAATTTTGACGATTGACCATTTCTCTTTACTGGAATGGCTTCATCCCAAATCACTTTGTACCCTGCCGATAAATAACGTGACTGCCTGGACTACGTATCGGCTTTAACCGCTCTCCTTACAGATACAGTGATGCCTCGATTTTTGCACGATGGGTGATTCATCAAGTATAAAAGGCATCAAATTCAAAGTATCCGACAAATATCAAATCTATAAGTTCTAGCTACGACATCAAAAAGCCCACAGGCATGGAAGAGCCGACAGGGAGCGTCTCAAGAGCAGCCATCAGCGACCTTTGAGGGAGGATGCCTGTATGCGTCCAGCAGTTTCTAATCGTTGATGGTGACACTTCATCACACGCCTCTGTTGCCAAACGCATCGCCTGCAGCACATCGCAGGCATAGGGATTCCTCCTTTGCTTGTCAGTCACGGCGCCACCTGTAGTAATGTTGTCGACAATTTGAATCGAATGGGTAAGTTGGCGTTTCTTGTAGTATGCTTTGAATGCGGCGATTATTCCGGTGTCCATGGGCTGCAGCGAGGAGGTGGTGTTGGGTGGCAGCATCAACACGCGAATGTTGTTGACGTCGGCCCGAACAACTTTGTGCGAGGAGTCATTGTCCAGGAGTAGTAGAATTGTTAGATTTTGTCTCTTCATGTCTTCATTCAGTTGCATGTTCCATTCATAGAAAAGCGAAATTGTCATCCATGACTTGCGATTACTTCGATAATATAGGCTCAACTCGCTCGCCGAGAGGCAACCAAAGCAACCAGGTTTCTTGGACTTACCGATAAAGAAAGGAGGTAGCTTGTGTGTTCCATGTTCCGTCAGCGTTGGATGTCAGGGCGACAGAGATTCTTCTCCTGTCTTTCTTCAGACCATATATGGGCTTATTGGAATTGATGTCTTCGGCTGAGCCTTGTAAATTATTCCCGTCTCGTCCATGTAGTAAATGCCGCTTGCATCATACAACTCTGCCTCGAGCAGCATTTCGTCGCGACCCGACTTGGCAACCAATGGGTCAAGCGAAGCACTTTCTCTGTGGAGACGATGTACCCACAGGTTGTGGCGCCTTTGGAATTGTTGTAGCAAACCGTGCGACGCTTTGAACTGGCTTATGCCGAGGCTTATGGCTAGGCGTAGCGCTTTTTGCTTGAGAATTGGGCCGGCTATTCATATATTGTTTGTGTTTGCAGCGTCCACCCACTTGGCCATTTGTTCGTTGAGCTCGGAATGTTTTGGTGGTTTTAAGTTTGATCAGCGGTGCATGGCCTTATTGTCGATGTTGCATGACTTCGCTTCCCTGGGATCCTTTAGGATGCGACCGACTGTACTGGAGTGGATCAAGCATCCAAATTGTTTATTGGCCCACGTGGCTTATTGGGGATATGTCACGGACCCTTGTGGCTGTCTATTGTACTGATTTCCCCCGACTTTTAAACGGGCCAAAGTGAAAAAAGCTTGAGAATCGATAATATTGAATGTCGAGGTGAAACTGAAAGTTCAAAAGGTTCAATGATGTTTGCATGCTGCCACATTCAAATCATGAAGCTGCGCATGACTTTGTTCGA
>NW_008580159.1:441450-442454 GCF_000520115.1 Aphanomyces invadans
GGCGGGCGCCGGCATCTTCTTTGAGTTGTGCCAAGAGGGCGGGTACTTGGACAAGATGGTTGTGCCTGGCGAGGTGTCGAGTTCATTTGAAGAATTGTTTGCACACGTGGCTGCGACATCTAATGCAATCAAGCTTTTGCCATCGGCATGTGCGCCACACGACGAGTAGGATGGACGGCTCGAGCGACTCCGACGGCTTCGAATCCGACCACCGTGCATGATGAATGGTCGAGAAGGCTCGACGTGCAAGGAACGGAGGCACAAGAGGGCCATCATGACGCGTGTTATTGAGATGCCTTACTGTGAAGTCGTAGCCTTCTTGGCGACGTGGACGGGTCCGCTGGCACGTTCGGGGTAGAGCGGCATGGACAACTTGAAGCGCCGAATGTCCTTGATGTGGACGATCTTGGCACCATGGCCATTGGTTTGGGCCAAGTCGAGCGAGATGGAGGCGAGAGGACCGAGGATGTCCATGCCATCCTCGTGTTTGGTGTCGTTGCTGAGGTCGGCCACAACATGCTGGTGGCCGAGGAGATGAACGCTGCACTTGCTGCGCTGCGGAGTGGTTCTCGCTGCGGATCCAACTACCCAGTGCGCGCTTGCTGCTTGTCGTTTCCGTCTCGCTCGTCCTCATGCGGTACTACCTGAACGCGGGACTGATCTGGCTGCTTTACGATCTTGCCCATGTTGGAATGGATCGTGTCCATGTGGTCCCAACTCGAGACGGTCATGGTCGGGCCAGAGCGGCTGGCGGATTATGCCAACATCGAGCCGGAAGCACCCCGCGTGATTTCTGGCGCCGTTGCCAAGGACTGGCCCACGACCGGCGACGTCGAGTTTGACAGCATGAGCTCCGCTACAAGCCGAACGACCCGATGGTGCTCAAGGACGTGAGCGTCCACATCACGTCGGGTGAAAAGATCGGGATCGTCGGGCGCCGGCAAGTCGAGCTTGACCATGGCCCTCTTCCGCATCAACGAACTGGCACGCGGTACCATCAAGAT
>NW_008580159.1:449839-450710 GCF_000520115.1 Aphanomyces invadans
CGACATGATGTACAGACTTCTTGGGATAGTCAGGAACTTCTTGGGTAAATAACAACTAATCTAGGCAAACCTAATTCATGTACTCTATAAGGAGAATATGTAACAAAACATGAACATTATTTCTCCTTTTTGCAACATCTTTTGCTAATTCCCAGGTCTACACATTCATATATAATACACAGCCTATTTTGAAACCTACTTAGGGAATGTCCTCAATTACATCTCATCGTGAGATAACACCTCAGTATCACTAGCGCCAACATTACCAGACAACGCGCTCTCGGAGGCCAGAGCAAGAGCCAGGCGAGCTTTACGCTTTGAACGGTAAACACGAGCAGAATTGCGCTTACCCTTCATCGATCTCGCTCCAATCGAATTCATGTGATTCACATACTGAGCATAGGCATCGCCGTCCTCCGACCACAGCGGATGGAAACGAACATGGACGTTCGTCAGCGCGACACAGGTTTGGACAAGCATGTCGTATTTTTTACAATTCCAGCGGTAGGTGTCGCTGCACACGGCCCAAAGCGTCTTGAGGCGGCCAAAAAGTTTTTCGACGATTGCACGGTCAGATGCAACGCGGTCATTTTCGCGGAGATGCTCACAGGTAAGACTCCGTGTGCCGGCTTCTTGCTTGGATTGATGCCGCGAACTTGGTGCTGAATTCCTTGGTTGCCCTTACCGAACTTCCGGTACAAGAATGGATGAAGCAAAGCCAAGTACGTCATGACCCGCTTTTCGAACGTAACTGTCTTTTGTTGAAACACAGCCGCAATGCTTCAGCGACGTCAAGACAATGAAAAGCATGTCGCGCGCCGAGGCGTTTGACTTGCGACCAAAGCCGACATTCCAGTGACATGCAATTTGA
>NW_008580159.1:450810-482496 GCF_000520115.1 Aphanomyces invadans
CGCCAGGATGTCCGGAATCGTCAGCGTGCGAACGACCGCCGCTAGATCCTGGCGCCGCGTAAACAAGTACGTTTCAGCTGAAATTTCGCTCCAAAAACGAGAGCATTCTTCCGATGCCGCCTTGGGCTTGTCCAAGAGCGCGTCGACGACGGCTTGGAGGTTTTTCTACATCATAGCCACGCCCGTCAACACAGGATGTTGCTCCTTGTCACTTGGCAAGCAACGACACACCTGAAACTCGTCATGGGAGAGTGCCGCAATGTCGCGCCGCACGAGCTTCAAGAACGCTTCGATGCTGCGCTCGACGTACGCTGGCGACGCCACGTCCGACTGCACAATGATCCGAAAGTACTCGATCCCGTGCGCGCGGTGGGAGCTGCTAAAGACAATGTAGCCGAGCTGCTCCTGCGTGCGCAGTTGGTTGAAGCACGGTTCACGCACGAGTTGGGCAAACACTTCGTTCGTCGCGCGCAAGTGAATGGATTCTGGGCCAAGCTGGAACACAGTATAGATTCCGCTGTTGACGCTCTCGGCGTTCAGTTCGGGAATCGCATACACGTACTCGGCAGGCGATGCCAGTTTGATCGCGCGGGTCTTGACTCGCTGCGATGGAATCACGGGCCTACCGACCGCACACACGCTCGCGTCACCACCCAGTCATGCCAGGATGCGGCAAGGGCAGTCGCATCAACAAATAAACAGCAGACTGAATCCATCATTGCCATCTGGACAGACTCACATCCATCGCCCATCGTGAAACACACGCCATGAACGAAGCATTGAGTGCAGCACGCAAGTTACCTTGCCTGGACGGTTGCCAGCACGTTATCCAGGAGCGCCGTCGTCGTGGCGGCATCCACGTTACCATGGTAGTACGCTTCGACAAAGAGCTCGCGGAAGAGCGCGGCTGCGTGGTGGACGAGATCGGCGCGAGTGACGTGGGCGATCGCGGCAGCCTTTTCCGTGACGGTCCACTTGGTGTCTTCCAGCAGACACGAGCTAAAGTAGAGCGCGTGTTTGTACGGGTCGTCGCGCTCAAAGTTGTCGTAGCTGCGTTTCGTCTTGTCCTGCAGTCGCCCAAACGTCTCGTTGTCCACGTCAAACTGCACGATTTGCTTGAGAATCAAGTCGAACAGGACAGGGAGCTTGTCGCTGTAGCCGCCGCCGTACAGCTCCACCGCCGTCGTGGTAAAGCTCAAAGAGTATCGCATGCCGGCCAGCTCGGCGTCGTACGTGAACTCGGTCAACTGATCCTTGATGGCGCGGACGAGGAGGTCCGTGAGGACAACGGATGTTGGGCTGTTGTAAATGACGGGCGAGTGGAAGGCGAGACAAATGTTGAGCTTGGGTTTGAAAAACGTGGTGTCGGTTTTGACC
The DNA here is from genome assembly GCF_000520115.1 of Aphanomyces invadans. NCBI lineage: Eukaryota > Oomycota > Saprolegniomycetes > Saprolegniales > Verrucalvaceae > Aphanomyces > Aphanomyces invadans. The sequence continues at coordinate 452,188 of NW_008580159.1, forward strand.
CACAGCCGCGCCGCTGCATCGTCCCGCAAAAGAATCGGGACGGCGCCGGGGGTGGCCGTCGCGACCAGGTCAAAGTTGTGTGGGATGAATGCGTTCGGGTGGGGGCAGAAGAGTGCGGCAGATCGCGCCGGGTTGGACCATCGCTCAATCAAACTGGGTTCGATCGGCGTGTCTGAGTACGCCGTCTCATACCACGGCTCGACGTCTGTCGTCGTGCCCTCAAACTCCTTGCCGACCACGAGCAAGCGCATGCGGTCGGGCGTCAAGAGCGAAAAAATCGACTTGACTTGAATGGGGTCGTACTCGTACAGGAGCGAGCTTCCGGCCACGATGTGCTGTACGGGGTACAGCTGCATCCGCGTCGCGAGGGCCGTCGCGTAGTTCATTGGCGTTTCCTTGGAACGGAATCGAAAGTTCATGAGCGCGATGCTCTGGGTCTCTTCAAACACCCATGGCGCAATCCCGTCGGTTTGCAAGAGATGCAAATACTGATAAATCGAGTCCACGATCTCATCGACATGCGCCATCCCGACTTCCGTCGCCTCGACCTCGACGCAAAACAAACTCCAGTCGTCGTACTCCTTCATGAGCCCCGCCGACAGCTCATTGACCCATTTCTGGCGCTTCAAGAGAGATAGCAGCGACCCTACATTTTGGCGTGCATGACCCGATGGCATGTCAGAAGGAAGACAACCACGCACCAGAGCCTTCGTGGCCAAGCAAGTGAGAGATTAAGCTCGTGGGCTTTTGGAGGTAAGACGACCGCAGTGATGGCAACGGCCACGACACTTCGATCGACCGGTGATCCTTGACCGGCACGACATTTACTCGCCGCTGAAGCTGCGGCCCTTCGAACGGGACGCCTTCGTAGTGGAACGTCTTGTCGCCCGTGTCGAGAATCTCGCTGAACTTGGACCGGGCCCACTCTTCCAGCGTGTCTAAATCTTCTTTTCCAACAATCGCAAGCTTCATGATACGGGCGGAATAGTACTTTGCATGGAATGCAAGCAGCTCGGCGCGGACCTGCGACGTGCATGAACGAGGAGAATGAGAAACAAGGCAATCCCTACCACTTCGGTGGGCGCTGTTCCGAGTGTGACGAGATTCCCCGTGCCAAACTTATGAAACGGATGGCGCCGACTCGATGTGTGCTTGACGATTTGGTCGACGCGCCACGGGTCGCTCTGGAGGTTCTTGTTGTTCTCAGAGTTGACTGCGTTCATCTCGCGCTCTGTTGCCCCAGGGGTGAAGAGCGGGGCGATGAAAAACTGGGCGAATCGATCCAGTGCTTCTTCAAAGTACGGCGGGCGAACGTCAAAGTAGTAGTTGGTGTCCGTGCCGCTCGTGTACGCATTCGAGCTGCCACCGTGGGCACTTAGGAACTGCGAGTACGAGTTCTCGTCGGGGTACTTCTTCGTGCCCATGAACAGCATGTGTTCAAGAAAGTGGGCAAGCCCCAACAGGTTGTCGGGGTCGCTCTGATGGCCCACACGCACGTCCATCGCCGCTGCCGACTTTTCCGCTTCGCTGTCCGACACTAAAAGCACGCACAGGCCGTTTTCCAGACGCACATGGCGGTAGTCTCGCTCGTCTCCTGCCGAGATGTCGATGCCGCCCTTCTGACGGACGCTCTTCTCCATCGTCGTGCAGCTGAACAATTCGTTTGTGCGGTGGAGTATCCGGATAGTGTGAGTCCAGTATGATATCCGGATATCTACTTTTTCAACACCCATGCGACGATATCGTAGCGACGGCAGCGGTCGTCGGTTGATGGAGCCCCTCGACGAAGACAGGAGAATGTGAAGTGGGCGAATTACTACTGCCCGACTTAGAGATGGAGTGCTGATGTATGCGCAATAGTACAAGCACCACCGTGAGGATGTGGCTGCTTCTCAGTCAACTTTCCTGCCTGGTACGTCACGCAGCGGTGGAGTCGGGATGTGGTAACAGCTTCACTACCATCTCCCAACGCCACCATGAAGAAGACAGAGGGAGAAATTGCGGCATCGCATCTCAACGGTTCGTCGTACATTAACTCGCTGCATGGATCGAGCGCGGACGAGCATGGTCGCGTGGTAAAAAGATAATTCGCCGCTACACCAACAAGCTCCATGCGTGGCGTTCACATGCACATCCTGCATCTAGTCGCATATTGCATAGAGCTTTGAATGTCCGATGTCCATGGCGAACACACATCGATGGCAAAGATCTGGTCACCTCCGGCATGACACGCCACATGCGACGTTGCCCGCAGGCGATGGTCTCTCGCACAGCGAGGGTGGACGGCGAGGTGGCGTGCACTTGTCGAGGTCGTCATGATGCGTTTATTGCTCCATCTTTCTCTTCCGAAACCGCACACATCGAAACGGTCGCGTGGATTCCAGGAGTGCCATGCGACGGCCAAGTGCATCGGGCGGTCCGTTCATGGACACACCGCTTCTTCCTCTGGAGAAAGTAGCGCTCGAGCGAAGCGTGTCGTCGCCGGCAAACAAGCAGACGGCGAAATCGATCTTGTTTGGCGCGTCGCATGGATCGCCGACGAAGCTGCATGCCGTCGCCTCTTCCAACGACATGTATCCGTTCGGGCGGCAGAATCCATTTGAGACGGAATTTGTCGACCATGTGGTTGTGGCCGAGGGCGGCTTTGGGAAAGTGTTCAAGTGCCGATCCAAGATCGACAACCGGCAGTACGCCGTCAAAGTCGAGCAGGTGCACTTCACCCCGAAAGCCATCTTCAACCCCAACGAGATCCGGGAAACGATCCTGCGCGAGGTGCATTTGCTCGCTGGCCTCGACCACGAGCACGTGTGTCGGTATTACAACACATGGATCTTTGGAAAGCTCGTGTCGACGGGCCGACCCGACTCGGCCAAGAGCAGTACCGCCAACGCCGACGACGATCGATCCAACGAGTCGTTCGGGTGGTCTCACAACGCGCATGGACCAGCCGAGAACCAACACGTGCCGTTCGAATCGTCCGCGTCGTCGTGTTCCTCGACGTCGTCGTCCATGTGTGGGTTTTCCTTCGACCGATCGCCACTGGACGCAATCGACGGCGATGCTCCCCCAACTCCAGAGACACATCCATCCCGCGCGATTTCACCGCGCTCGAATTTGTCGCTGCAAATAGACGTGTACATTCAAATGGCCCTCTACCACGGCAACTCCCTTCAGCATTGGCTCGTCGAGCGGCAGTCCATCGACGTTAACGCAAACTTGACCATCTTCCGACAGATCGTGGCCGGCCTCAAGTACATCCATGGTCAAGGCTTGATTCACCGCGACATCAAGCCAGCCAACATCTTGCTCACGCAGGACGCATGTGTCAAGATCGGGGATTTTGGGCTAGCCACGGATGGCCGCATCGAGGCGTCGGCGGCGGGGGTCGGGACACCTCTGTACAGCAGCCCGGAACAGACGCGCGGCGACATGTGCAGCTCCAAATCGGACGTGTTTAGCCTTGGCCTCGTCCTGTGCGAGCTGTTTTGCAACTTTTCAACTCAAATGGAAAAACATGTCACCCTCATGCAAGTGCGCGACCCCGACGGCGCCGTTCCCGCCTGTGTGCCAGTCGAAATTGCAGCCGTCGTCAAACAACTCGTCCACCCCGACCCAGCTCGTCGACCGTCGTGCGCCGACATCGAACTCATGGACGAAGTCATGCCATTTCTTCTATGCCCTCAACCCCCCATGATTACCTCAGACAAGCAAGCTCAATACGGTGCCAGCAGCCAACGGCGCTCTACGATGGAGAATGACCAAGAAGCCGGGGTCCCCGTGGCCCCGCTACTCGCTCCATTGGACCACGTCGTCCACTCACTACTGGACGAACTGGACGCCCTTGAAGCAAGGCAACATGCGGTGCTGCGGCTCGCCGAGAAAGCAGCGTGGGTGGACGAAGCGTTGGCAATGTCGGATCGAAAGCTCCAAGTTCTCGCGGCCCTGCATCAGGCCGTGGGGCGAGGCCAAATTTCATCGATGAAGAGCGCTTTTGTTACATAATGAACTCCTCTACGCCTACTGCGCACCGGTGTCGTAGCTGCGTGTGGTGAACTTTTCCTTCGTGTGATTGTTAATGTTATCACGAGCAGCTGCCTTGCATCTGCATCCAAATTTTGACCAGACAGTGTTGTGCAGGTGGTCGCATAGCTCCTCCGGGCTACAATCTGTGCTCCTGTAGTTTGGCTTTTGCACTGACGCTCACGTATGTCCATGGGGCAAGGCCATCGCACCCCGTGCCGCCGCAAGCGTGGCAGATGAGGCCGTTTCGAGGTATTTTTGGAGCGCCCCGCCGCAGATCACAGTGAGCCGAACCGAGTTGCACGTGGGCCCCGGCAGAGCAGCATGAAGGAAAGAGCAGTGCCAGGGATGTTTGGCAAGGCGAAACCCCTTCCAGGGCAGCAAGGCTACAAAGTCAAAGAATCCGAGCGACTCGAACATGAAGCGTTGCAGATGGAGGCCCAGCTCAAACAGGTCAAGGTGAGCATGGCGCAGCAGCAGGCGCAGCGCGAAAAAGATCATTCCAAGATGAAGGGCGGAAATCGATGGCGAAGTGCGCGCGAAGACCGGGGAAGTGTCCGGCAGTATGCGCAGGACGTCAAGACAAAAGTTCCTTCCAAGGCAAAGAAAGCATCCAAGAAAGGAGAAAGTGGGGGGCAGCTCACAGCTAGTCGCTGTGTCGTCGCCGATTGGACCGTTCCACAGGTGACTGAATGGCTGGCATCGATCCGCCTAGGCCATCTTGCATCGACGTTCGAATTCAACGAAGTCAACGGTGCAGTCGTGCTAGACTTGACCCCAGCCGACTTGGACTACCTGCAAGTGACCGAGTCAAGCGAACGAAAGGCATTATTACAGCAAATTGAACAGCTCAAGCGCAGCAGCAGCAGCGGTAGGGGAGGCATCGCCACAAACAACCAGCAGAATCACGTCCAGCAACGAGAAGTTGTGGACAACAAACTCCATGACGCTCCGCTGGCATTGCCCCCGAAAAAAGTCGCACATTGGTCGCAGTTGACGCCGTTAGCCGAATCAGGGACAGGTCGTCCGTCTGGCGAAGTGCCAGTGAACTTGGCCGACGGAGATTTCAACGAAGACGACAGCCATGCGTCCTTCTTGAAGGCGCTGCTGGACTGGCGGGCGTCTGACCAACAGAGAGCGGATGAAGGGGCCAAGGACGGCGACGACGACACACTATTCTGGACAAATCCGCTGGCCGATATCGCCCCCACACCGCCCCTCCTTGGAGGAAAGCTCCTGAGTGGTGACTTCGATGAAGAACAGAGCCATGCAAACTTTTTGCAAGCATTGCAGGCATGGCGAGGAAACGACCCGCCTGCGAACCAACACCGGCCAGAGCAGGCCACCGCGAGCACAGGGAGTCCCGTGGAAGCAAAGGCAAGTTGTTGGCAGTGCTATCGGTTGTACAAGGCGGGGTGTGTTGTTCAGGACGAAGTATCAAAGCACGCGTTTTGCTCTCGACCATGTCTGGACAAATATCTCAAGGAGTATGCTCGATTTTACAGATCTGTGGCCGACATCGTAGTGTAGCGTCAGTCGTTCAAAACGTTAAGGCTTCTTCTTCTTTGGGGCATTTTGCGCCGCCATCGTCGACGCGAGCTGTTTGACAGTCGTGCGGTCCATGAGCGCCCCGGTTCCATCCTCCGACGGGCCTGCCACAACCGCGCGACTCAAGCAGTCGTGAAGAGGCAATGCCAGGCAGTACCTTTGTCCTTGCCCTTCTTGGAAACAACTCCTGGCGCCATCGACGATCCTTCCACGATCTTGCCCGTTCCTGTGGCTGACGAGCCTTTTGTCCAGTGCTCCTTGGGGCGAATTCGGATATTGTATGGAGACGTGACGTCTCCAGGGGCCAGCGACTAGAACGAAATGTGTGCCTCCATCCCAACAACCCTCGACAGAGTGAGACGGCCGAGTTACCGTGAGAGGGGAAGGAGCTGCATGCCCTGCAGGGCTACCGTTGCCACCCGACGCTCCTGCCTGATGCTAGTGGTCAAAGCAACGGAGTCGAATACATGCTCTTACCTCGTCCGTGGCTGGAGCAGTCAAGTCTGGGATGATTTGTAAGAGCTCCTTCTCGACCGCTTGCAACGCGTCTTGAATTGCGTGAATGTTGTCGACGTCGACGGTCTTTCCAGTCACTTGGGCCACAATTTGAAGGATTCCTGCTTTCACCGGCTGCATCATTTGGTGCATGTACTCGTACTCTTCCCGGGCTTTGTGCATCGCCTTTTCCGCAGCGACAAGGTCGTCTTGGGCGTCTTGCAAGTCACGATCGCTCGATCTCACCGTGCCCAACTGCGACTGCTGCAGTTCGGCTTTGACTTCGTCCTACAAGGAAGCGCAACGAGGACGAGGAGTCGGAGGTTTTCCCGTCCGTGCGGTCGTTGCTAGAACGTACGATTCGTGAATTGGTCGCGGCCAAGATCTGAACCTGCTCAGCTTGTCGCTGGAGTAACTCTTGCTTTAAAGTGTCGTGGGTCCCGCACATCGCAATGATCTGCGCCGGGTCGACGACGCCCCGAGGCACCCCCAGGCGAAGAAATGCGTCTTTGTTTCTGTGTGAAAAATGAAGCGTGATCTCTGTGTTCAGATGGTTGTTACGTACTGCTGCTCTTTGCGCGACGCGACCTCGTATTCCACAGCTGTCATCGCTTGCTTCCAGTGCTTGGACGATTGTTTCCTGTCCATTTGCATCTTCCTCTTGTCTGCGGCAGGGCTGTGCACCTTGGACACCGACGTTGCCGCCGCCGCCGCGCTCACTACCTACGCTTGCCATGGGCGAGGATGGGGTGTGGCTCGGTACGAACCTGGTTCGCGTAAAACGACTCAAACTTGGTCTTTTCTTTAATCCAACGTTGGCGGAGGTGCAGCTCTGTCTCGTACAACCGAATATCCGCCGCAATGTCGGCTTTGAGCTGGACAAGTCGCGTCTACGTCCGGGTTGTGAGGTGACGAAAGAGGAATCGAATCCATGAACCTGGACTTGGTTCAGAGATTCACTCGCCGACAGCTCGACGCGGTGGCATTCTTGCAAGCGTTGCTGTTTTTCCCGGAGTTCTTGCGTCAGGTCGGCTTTGGCTTTCAGCAGCTGCGCTTTCTCCATCTATCAAGGCGGGTCAGCCTGCCTTCTTCGGAGGAAATGCTGGGACGCGCACCTCGTGCCGCTTCTTGATGTGGTCATATGTGAGGGTCTTGCGCATGACGGCAATCGTGTCGACGACTTTTAGCCGCAACTGTTCCTCCAACACGCGAATGTTCTAAGCCAGGACGACTCCATGTGGACATTGCTTGCGACGTTGTTGGAGTCGTTACCGTCTTCTTGGCGTACAGCGGCCGTCGACTCACGGACGAAATGGACTCGAGACGCTCGGACGGGTCTGGAAACTCGTTCATGCCGAGCGCGGCGCAGTCGGCCCGCAGATCCCGCAGCGCCAACTTGAGTTTGTCCAGCTCGTCGCGCTTCTTCTCGGCGGTGTACTTGAGTTTGTCGCACTCGGATCGCTTGCCGTCGACGACTTTTCGAACGGCTCCTTCAAAATCCTTGATCAGGTCGGCGCTCGAGCTCGTCTTGCGTCGATTCCGGTTCACGATGTCGGCGATTTTCATGTGGCCACTTGGCGCCTTCAACGGACTCGCGCGATCGTCACCGACGACCGGCGACGCGACGTCCGCAGCGGAACCTGGCCGAGGACCCAGTTTGGCGAGGCCGGGCGCTTTCGCGCATCCCGCCGTGTTGGGTCGCCTATCGTCTTGGGTCATCTTCCAACTGGAACGTGCCAGTTTCATGAACTCAATCGAACCGTTTCCGCGGTGCCTTCGATCCATCCAAATCGTCATGCGCCCATCCATCTGTGTTTGTGTCGTGGGCTGGCCATGCACCATGCAGCGCCGCAATATGATGTGGTAACTTGTGCCTTGCGATCCATCCGCTGGAACTTTCTGCCGTGACGGCGACTGTGTATTTTGTCTGCTAGGCGCGACAAGTGGCGTCGGAATAAACGCAAACGTGTGCTCTAACGACAGACCCGAAGGAAAGGCACGCTGCATGGGCCGATTTGCGCAGCTGACTGGTCCAATGCAGTGCTCGCTGCCTGCTGCCATTCAAGGCGAGAGGCTACAAGGAACAATACGTGTCCATTCATGCACAGCTCCATCTCTAGCGTGGTCGAAGGCGTTGAGGCTACGGTCGAGTTTGCATGACAACCACACGGTCGATGCCTTGAACGTCTTGAACGACCATTCGATCCAACCGAGTGCTTTGGATAAAGGAGGCGCCTTTGTACAAGTCGACGACTCGTGCGGCCTGGGCAAAGCCCACTTCAAACAGGACGTGGCCTCCAGGGCGAAGCAATTGGTCGCGCAGGGGGCTCCGGAGGACGCTGTACAGGGCAAGGCCATCGTGGTCGGCAAACAAGGCCAAGTGCGGCTCGTGAAGGACGACTACGATTCCAACCTCCATGATATGACACAGCTGGCGCCGAACCAGCGAGAAACGTGTACCATGTGCATCCATCCATGGCACTTCGTCCATGGAAATGTACGGCGGGTTGCAAAGAACCACGTCAAAGGGAGGTGTGGCCCAATGCAACGTCATGTCGCGGTCGAACCGCCGCATGTCCTGCTCGATGCAGATCATTCGCGAAGCCATGCCATGCGTGTCGGCATTGTGTCGAGCGACTTGTAGCGCTGCCGGCGATATGTCGATGGCCACGCCGGTGGCATTCGGAAACTCGGCGAGGGCAGCCACGATGAGACAACCCGTGCCAGTGCCAATGTCCAAAATACGAAGCGGGTCGTCCTTGGTATGCAAGTTCTACCACGAAAACGCCATTGTGAAGGGGATCGCAGCCGAGATGGAAACGTGCGTACGAGCAACGTGTCGATCAAGAGCTCAGAGTCGGGACGCGGGATGAGGGTGTCCTTGGTCACTTTGAATGGAAGGGACCAAAACTCTTTAACCCCCGTGACGTACGCGAGTGGCTCGCCGGCCAGTCGGCGGCTCGTCAAGTCCTCCAGGCGCTGGCTTTCAGCGGGCGTCAACTACGTAGGATGGCAAACATCATCACGCGCCACCTCGCTAAAACAGATTGGACGAACGAGCTTGTCAGGATGCAAGAACAGGCTTTCCCTCGAAAGAGGTGGGTCGTGCGCGTGTGCCACGAGCACGTTAATGTCGCTGGCGGCAACTCCTCGCTGTGCCAACCGCCTCCTGGCGCGGCGGATTGTGCTCAGCCACCGTCGCGACTGCATCCGCTAGCTTGTGATGTCCCATTGGCCCAACAACGACAGCAGTAGCCAATCGCAGGCAACTAGTTTTCGGACGCCGAGATGGAAGCGCCCGGACGTTGTGCAGTCCCGCGACTACAATCCATGCCCACCACCTTACGGGGAGGTGGTGGTGGTGGTAGCCGCTGCCGTCGCCGCACGGGCGTCCATTTACTTCTCCGTACCTGTAAGAATTCGCATGGACGACGCTCGATGAAATGTATCAACGAGCGGCTTGGACGCCACGACAACGACTCCAAGTCCCGCGCGTCATGAAGCGAAGGTGTGAAATCAACGGACTGAACGACTAGCCAAGGCCATCCACGCGCCATGTCAGGCAACTGGAAGGACGACGACATGGTGTGTTGAATGGTGTCCAAGTGCATCGTTGTACAAGGACCTCGTCGGAGTCAAGGAGGAAATCGGCCGAGCGCCCCCCCCTGCAATGGCGTGTGGGCGCGCTGTCTACATGGCCTTGAGGCCTAGGCTGGCAAAACCCAATGCTGGCACCGTCACTTGGTTGATAGACTCGTCGTTGACACAGTCCTGTCGCAGCAGTGCCCGTCGCTGCATCCATCCAAAGCTGTCCCTCATGAACAGATCGCTCCGATGCAATGAACACGGGGAAAAGGATCACTGTTCGACTTGCTTCTCTTGCGCATCATCCACATTCAAGTTTTGAAAGAAGCGATCGATGAGGGCGAGGCCAACGACGGGTTGGTCCACAGGCACGCCATGGCCAGAGTTGAACACACGGACAAAGGTCAAGTTGGCCGCCGACTGGACATGGCCAGCCTTCTCTCCACCCACAATCAAATCGTTCACAGGTGCGGCATTGTACGCAGCATGGCCAGGCCACTCGAGCGCTCGCGTCCACACTTCGATTCCGATCCAGTTGCACATCAAGTCGGCGTCGCCAGCATATAGCAAGACGCGGACGCCGCTGGCTAGGATGGGCGGGAAGAAATGCGTGACCGACATGGCCGTATCAGCGGAGAACTCCATCGCGACCGTCCCGTTGTTCCAGGTGTACGGCTTCTTGACTCCCAATTGAGCTTGGATCGACGGCATGTTGAGATAGAGACCGGTCTTGGCCATCCCGTGGTCGTTGCAGATGGGGGCGCATACTTCGCGGACGTCGTACACGCTGCGCGGTGGGTTGGTTACCATGGGCTGGACGAGCTTGCCCTCCCACATCGCCAGCACTGTCTTGCACGTGCGCTCGTCATGAGTGGCGTCGCACGCACGACAGGCCGCATCGACCAACTCGACATTTTGTTTCATTTGAACCATCTCGGCATCCGACACGAGCGAAATGTTGTACTGGTTGGCAACGGAGGCTACCATGTCGACGGCCGTCGGGCATTGAATAGTCGCATCCATCCACCCATTGCCAATCACAATTCCGTGCAAGTTGATGCCAATTAAGTCGACCTGGTGGGTCACGATGTAGTGCGCGACGGCAGGGACGTAGTGGCCCCCGTAGCTCTGTCCCGTCACGAAGAACGGCCGCGATGCATACGACGGATGCGCCTTCAACCACCCCCGCAAGAACTCGAACACGTTGCGACCAACGTCGTCCTCCGTCTGGTCGTCGTCTTGAGCGTCTCCGTACGAGAATCCGACGCCCGTGGGCTGATCGAGCCAGATCACGTTCGCGTGGTTGGTCCACGAGTGCGGGTTTGGCACGGTCGAGTTCAGGTCGTCGCCGATGAAGCACGGGCCGTTCATGTTGAACAGCGTCCAGGTCGAGGACGACCCAGGGCCGCCTTCGAGCCACAGCACGAGCGGGTCGTTGGCGGGATCGTTGCGCGACTCGAAGAACGAGTAGAAGTAGTGGTCGTTCACCTTGTGCGGCAGCTTGATGTAGCCAAACTCGTGGTGCACACTAGGGTCGCAGTACGACTTGTTGACGCCGCTGGGCGTGGCATGAAGAATCGTTGTGACGCTCGACTGGATGCTGTAGAAGACAGCAACAGCAATCCCGCCAACGGCGGCACCTGCAACCAGAAGGATGAAGCGCCAGGGCGAGGCCTTTCCGCGCGCGGGGTGCTGCAGGAGATGGGTGTGCTCTGTGGCTGCCATCGGCCTTGTGACCCAGATCAATCGACCAATGAGGAGGAAAGTTGGTGGCTACATGATCCGCTGGCATGTTGTCGTCCGAGAATGAGGCATCGATAGGTAGATTCATGGAATTCGGCGGCGCGGCAATCGGCGCGCTCGTGGCTGACTGGGCGTGGATGGCTGTTTTCACTATCGCCTGAGTGTGTCGTCTGTGATATGGCCTCGCTGACGTGTTAACAATTGCGACGATGTTGAAGGAGGACCAAGATGGAACCCAAGCACACTCAACGTGGATGCGGGGCTGTCCCACCGCCTCATCGTCACACGAAAGACGGATTCCACCATCCTTCGTGCGAAGGATGCGCGCATTTCATCCAGCGATCGTTTGACAGAATCTGCAGCAACAAGCCGGGGGCCCCCGTCCCCTTTCGACAGTGGGAGCAGTGCGTGTGGTTGTGGATTTGGCGAGCCCCCAAAGCAACGACCCCCGGTGTCGTTGACAACCACGTCATCGTTTGGGTCACATCTATCGGAAGGAGCCGCATGGACTGATCTTTCCACCTTTCAACCACCTGTCACGATAGCCTGTGCAGCCCTGGTCATTGCAATTGCCACGAGTGCCGTACGTTCCGAGTACGGTCCTCGACGCAGTTCCCGACCTCATACCCTCAAGCATCTACGATGAAGCCAGCCATCGTCGCTTCCTTCACTTACCTCGTTCGCGACCACCACCGACAACTGTCTCCGTGGTTTCATTTTGCCCCAGTGCCGCAGGCGTCTAACCAACGCTTGTGTCTAGCTCGAAGCGCGTGAAACGACACCCCACGAACCGATGTTTGCCTCGCGCTCGACATGTGCATCGGGTGCATTGGACCCCCCAACAATTGGTATCATATCGTTGTGGTTGTAGTGGCTTATTCGAATAGTGCGGGGCGAAAACGAATCGTCTCAGGGGCTTGTCGTGGGCATTCCCGCGTAGGCTTTATCCGCGTGCTAGGCCCCCCGGGCCCGTCTACAGCTACAGCTTTGGTCCGATGACGCCCTTCCAGCGTTCGCTCGATGGACTTTGCCTGACATGGACTTACACTCCGTTTTTTCCATGACATGCATTCTGCAAAGATTTGATTGTGCGTGCGATGACCACGAGCGCTTCGGCCATGGCACTCTTGGCACGTCCGCTGCTCAAACGGCCAGCACCAACACCATTCAACATCCTTCTTTGTGCCTTACGAAGATACCAGATCACCGCCGGATGCATCGTGTCCTTGTTTCTGGCCGGATGGATCGTTGCCATGTCCTCCGCAACCGCTCCGTCCAGGCATCGCACGACCGTCCCACCGACCACCGAGGCGTACTGCGACCCCAGTGTGCACCACGAGTTTGGCTACATCAAGCTGCCACACAAGGTGAACGACCACTACTTCTACTCGTTCTTCGAGTCGCGCAACGATCCCGCCAACGACCCACTCGTGCTGTGGCTCGAAGGCGGCCCTGGGTCGTCCTCGACCTGGACGCTGTTCAACATGAACGGCCCGTGCTTCATCGGCGACGACCTGAACTCGACCGTGCCAAACCCGCACTCGTGGACCAACCACGCGAACGTGATCTGGCTCGATCAGCCCACGGGCGTCGGATTCTCGTACGGAGACGCTCAAGACGACGACCAGACGGAGGACGACGTTGGTCGCAACGTGTTCGAGTTCTTGCGGGGGTGGTTGAAGGCGCATCCGTCGTATGCATCGCGGCCGTTCTTCGTGACGGGACAGAGCTACGGGGGCCACTACGTCCCCGCCGTCGCGCACTACATCGTGACCCACCAGACGTCTTCTCCATCAAACGATGCGTTCTGGATTAATTTGCAAGGGATTGCGATCGGCAATGGTTTCACCGACGCACCAATTCAAGGTCCCATGGTGGTGGAGATGGTCGAGTCCGTGCAGCGCCAGTACAACATCACGCTTGTCTCGTCGGGCGAGATGGTTGAATTGCGTCAACACGCCCGCGTCGTCGCGCGCTTACTGGAAGCATGCCAGCTCCCGAATGAAACACAAGCGTGCTTGGACGCCATGGACTTGCGCGACATGCATCTCGTGACCCCCATGGTCTCGAATCCTTCCCGCAACCCGTACGACGTTCGCGAACTGTGCAGTCCGAATTGCACAGACGTTGGGATGGCCAAGACTGGCAAGTACTTGAATCAGCCGTGGATTCAAGCTCGTTTGGGTGTCCACAAAACGTATGAGTGGAGCAACGACACCGTGTACGACATGTTTGCGGTCGACATTGGCAAATCCGCCATGCATTTCATCCCACGCGTGCTCGAGAGCGGCGTGCGCGTGTTGCTGTACGTGGGGGATGCTGACCTGATGTGCGACTGGAAAGGCAACGACGCGTGGACGAAGGCGATGAAATGGCCCGGCCAAGCTGCGTACAATGCGGCGCCGGTTCGAGATCTCGTGGTCAATGCCAAGCCAGTGGGCCAAATGCAATCGGCTCAGAACCTGACCTTTGTTCGAGTGTTTGAGGCAGGCCATGGCGTGCCCATCGACCAGCCACTCGTCGGTCTCGCGCTCATTCATCGTTTTTTCAATCATGGCGCGATGGACATAGCCACTGGAACTCGCCCCATCGAGACAATTGAGGATCCAGTTGTCGCAGGATAATATACTAAAAGAATAGACAAACGGTAGCAAAAATGATACAAGATTTAACATAAAAGAATGCAATGTGGAATTTAAAACAGAGCTGCCATTTAAACAAATCTCTGATGTACCTTTGTGTGACCAATCAAACGTCTTGATGCAGAAATTTTTATCCAATGAGTTCAATTCTTGCTCAGCCAAGACTCCACAGCAAACGCCATGTCGTCGCTACTCGCCGGCATCCGCTTTGGTGCGGCGTCCGACTCGGACGAGGGTTCCAGGAAGGACAAGAAGAAAAAGAAAGAATCAAAGAAGAAGGACTCCAAGTCGTCCTCGGGTCACAAGAAGAAGGTACTCCCCTACGCCATTATTGCTGGGTGCCGACTCTTTTGGTAGCACAAAGATAACGGTGCCAACGATGCAACGGGTGTACCTGCAACGTATCCGAGCATCCCCGCCGTGCCTCCATCCCTTCCACGGGACGAGTGGATGAACATGGTATCCCTTGGTCTTCTTGTGAATGATTCAACTCCAACTACAATTTGTAGGATTTCGTTAGCGGTCCTCCACGACCAAAGCAGTTGACACCGGAGGAGTCGCGTGCTGCTGCACTAGAAACGAAGAAGCAAGATGAGATCAACCGAGGTCTGCGTGAACCCCAGTCCGGGTTGTTGTATGGGTTGTACGACCCCAAGAACGGCTCCGCTCCAGTCGAGACCGCAATGGCTGCGCCTGTTGCAATGCCGAGCGTGGGCGATGGTGGCGCCAGCTGGAAACGAAAGATGCTTCAACGCGCAAAGCAAAAGGCTGCAGATACTGGGGAGCCACTCGAATCGGTCGTTCGAGGACAGTACGGGATGTCCTTGGCAGAGTTGGAAGCCCAGGCAGCTGTGGGCAGTTGCGCCGACAACGACTCGCACCTGCGATACAAACGCATTACGCCGCAACGCCGTCCCGAGGACAAACATAGCGGAAAAACATGCATTTCCAGAGGCGGGGACAAGAATATTATTTCCGGGTTTGCAACCCGCATGAAGTACACCAACCTGTCGACAGAAACCTTTCCTGGCGATGACTCTCGCGAGAAACGATCCCACGATGACGACGAAGACAGCGGTCCCATCGACTACTCGAAGCTCCCAGATGGCGAGGACAGGGGCGACAGAAGGTCAGACAAGCGGCCACGTCACCACAGCCGACGAGACATGTCGCCGAGCCAGCGACGTCGTAGCCGCAGCAGAAGCTCGGACCGACGAAGCTCCGACCACCGTCAGGACGATCTAAAACGCCCGCCTCGCAACGGCGCCCCCCGGCAGGACAAGACCTTTGTCAAGCCGGCCATGCCTCAAGTGACGGCAGCGCAGCAGGAAGAAGCCGCCCGGCGAAAAGCGTTTCTGTACCATCAGTCCGCTGGGTTGTTGTCGTCTACAGCTGCTACAACGCAGTCGGCCAGCAACTTCTCTACGGAACCAGCGTCTGCACCACGAGTCCTCGCGCCAGGAGCACCACCATCAGACGAACCTGTCGACTTGAACAAACTCGCGGCACAAGCGTTGCGGGCAAAGATGCGAGGCAATATGGTGCTGTTCGAGTCGCTGACCAAGCAAGTCAACGAAGCCGAGCATCAGCTCGCGACGATTGCCTCTGCTTCCACTGCACCACCCACAGCCAGGAAGCGACAAGCTCCCATCAAACCCCCCCGCGCAATGGTCCGGCCTCGGGAGACGGTGGAGTTGCCGCTCCGCCCCGAAGACAACCTCACGGGATCGAAGCAAGGCAAGCGCAAGCAGCCAGGGGAAGACATGAGTCTGGACGAGATGGTGCGCCAGGAAAAGACCGGTGAAGGCGACAGCCATATGGATGCCGTGTATGCGCGCAACATTGTGCGGTTGGGCGCTCGATACGAAGGGACTGAATTGTCTGCAGGGAAAAAAGGCGCTGCCAGTGGATTTGACGAGGATGAAACGGGGGATCTCGCGCTGAATCTGCATCAGTCGGCGGCATCCCGGTTGACGGAGAAAGCTTTGGTGGTTGCGTCCGATCGCGCCGCGCTCAGTGATCGCATGCAGTGGGATAAAGCTATGCAGAAGTGCAGGTATTGCCTCAAGAGCGACGGGTTCAAGGCCCACTTGGTCGTGTCCATGGCGCCGAATGCGTACTTAGCCCTTCCTGCTGCCTCGACAATCGTCGATCTGCAGTGCATAATCGTTCCTGTGGAGCACATTGCTTCCATGTCCGCGGCCGATGAAGCGGTCGATGCCGACGTCCGGCAATTCAAGGCGGTGCGTTTTCTCAACCGTGGCACCGTTCATGCCAACTCTCCTTGGAGGCATATCTCACTGCAGAATGATTGACTTGTAGGCGTTGGTGTCGATGGCTGCGTCGCAACACATGTCGATGCTCTTCCTCGAGCGCACCTTTGACGCGGGCCGCAAGAAACACACGGTGATTGAATGCGTACCGGTCCCGACGGACGTCGGCATGGACGCGCCCATGTTCTTCAAGCAAGCAATGCTCGAATGCGACGAGGAATGGTCGACGCACAAGAAAATTCTTGACTCAACTGGCAAAGGGATCAAGCGGACGGTCCCCTCGGTACGCCGCGGTGTTAGCTTGGAAGCGCTAACTTGACGGGACGCTGTAGAATTTTGCCTACTTCCACGTCGAGTGGGCTGGCCAGAACGAAGCCACAGGTGGGTATGCGCACATTATCGAAGACACAGCGCAGTTTCCAGTCGACTTTGGCCTGGACACAATCGCCGGGATGCTGGACGTGGACCCACCGCGGTACGGCAGGTACCATCCAAGCCTTGCCGCTGAAAGCGGCCGCGTCAAGTCGTTCCAG
The DNA here is from genome assembly GCF_000520115.1 of Aphanomyces invadans. Lineage (NCBI taxonomy): Eukaryota > Oomycota > Saprolegniomycetes > Saprolegniales > Verrucalvaceae > Aphanomyces > Aphanomyces invadans. The sequence continues at coordinate 469,027 of NW_008580159.1, forward strand.
GCGGTGTGGCAGCCCTATGACTGGACCCAAACCGCTGCATAACACAATGTCTTGACTGAGTCCACGTGGCCGCTTCGATTTTCACTGCCGCTGATGTAACACACCACAGTGGTGGGGTCGAATTCTAATTGATGGGGAGTTGGCTATCGTGGATATGTGGAGGCGCTACCCATGGCGCTCTAACCGACTACAGTCGCCTAGGACGGTGTTAGCACAGCAGTGCTTTGACCAGCATGTCCTTGGTGTCTTGGCTATGGAAGGCTTGCGCAAGGAGTGCGCTCTGTCGGCACACATCTGAAGGCTTGAGATTGTAGTCACCGCTCGGCCTTTTTCTCTTGAGGCGGTTGACGACCTGGTGTGATGCAGACGACGACCGACACCGGCGGCGTCTCCACGCGAGCTGGAGAACACTAGCGGCGTGGTGCTTCGCATCAATTTCTTGCTGCAGGCGAAAGAGGCATTTGAGAGGTGTGCGCACCCGAATAAGGTGCGTCGCCATCGTGTGATGTTGGCGCAACCACGAAAAGTGGCGCATTGCACGTTGGATGGTGTGGGCGGCCATGTGTTTGACGTATTCGTCAAGGAATCGACTCCTGGTAACGACGACGCTCCACTGATCGTGCCATTCGGACGAGTCGTCCCAGCCAGTGCCGAGGGTATCTGCTTCACTTCCTTCGGTTTCTTGATCGCTGTCGACGTCGTCAGCAATCGAATGGAAACAGCATGCATGGCGGCGTTCTTGGAGGAGACGCATTGCGGTACGACCTGTGGGAATGAGAACGTGGGGTTGTGGCGACGTCGTCATGGCAAGATGCCTCGACAAATCTTGCGCCGATGGGGCCGTCGACGACGACGACAACAGGAACGCTGCAACGACTGCTTCCACGTTGGCGGTGAAGCGAGACATGACCTGGCGAAACTTCTCCCACGTCGAGTCCTGGTGCTGGCGCTTCTTGTGGGCACACATGACGCAAGTTGGCGAATGGAGCGGACGGTGGACGGGGTCGAGCTGCGACTCTGAGATCGAGTGATGCCACCGTGTCAACGTCTCCGTGCAAATTCCACATATCCTGGGCTCTGATTGGCCAAAAACTTATTATTCCAATGTTGCAGTTGGGCTCCAAGATCGGCGAAACGGTCTGGATATTACTGGTTTCAAGGCATTGGATTGGTGGATCTCGAAGTATTTTAGACCAATTCATCTTCACGATTCATGCAATTTTCGAGAAAGGCGACCGCGATCTTCATTCACCGTGCCAAGGGCAGCACGACGACAGCCAAGTCTCAAACGTTCCTCCAACAGCACGCATCATGACCGCCAAGACGACGACCTCTACAACCACCGGGACTCCTGGCGCCCTGAAGCAGCCCCCCGCGCTCTACTCGTGGTGCGACGCTTCCGCGGCGACGACAACACGCCGACCCGTGGTTCCCGTTCCAACTCGCGCGAACAAGCCGTCGGCACGGCCAATCCAGCGCCATACTCGACCCACGAAACAAGTTATGCCTCCGCGAAACGCGATGAAGCGACAGCAAGAAGCCATGGCTAATACACGAGCGACTATGTTGAACCGAAGTGGGGTGTCCCAGACTGTGACGGATACAATCATCCAAAAGGCCAAGTTCGCCTCGGCCTTCCTTGGTGTCGTGCCCAAGCTCATGTGAGCTCACTCCTCATTATGCCTGACAGCCCCTCTTCGAACAGATTGACCTCGAGGGGCATGCATGAACATCCATGCCTTCGTCTTACCTTATTGCCCTAATTTAACCCCACGTTTGCGATTCACTCTGTCTCGTGATACGAAGCACATGCCTGGTCACGGAAGCAGACGAGTGGACAAGTCGTGAGCTTGCTTCGCCCTCTTTGTTCGCCCAAATCGCCTTCCAGCCAGCCAATTCCTTCATGAGGCCCCGCTGTCGGCTGCAACGACCTCCCCTCCGTCCATGTCGTGCCACGCGTCCATCAACGGCCATCGCATGCATTGAATGTCTCAATATAGCTCAGGCCGGACCCATGACGTGGCTGCCGCTGCGTCTCTTCACACTCGTGTGTTCGCTACGGATCCGCTCTATCTTGCCTTACCAAGAGCTTGATCTGAATGCTTCAGGGTACAGCGACACGCAGCCAAACATGCACTCGCTGTGGTCGCGGCGGCAGCCACAGGCTCAACATCGAGGCCACCCCATTCGACCTGCCAGACTCGATGCTCTGCAAAGCTACAACCAAGCGCAAGAACGTTTCCATCCGCCACGGACAACCCTCCCACCTTCACCCGACCCAACTTGCTCTTGGGCGTTGCAACCTGGACCTTCGAAATCTTTCCGGATGAGACTTTGGTGCATGCATACAAAATCTAAATGAATTTTGGTCTGGGTCAAGGTGCAACAATAGACAGGAGATGCAGCGACGACCACAACGACCGCCCTTGTTGAGTCTGATCGTATTGAGGATTGTAAGATATGGATCATGATATCATGGCACTTCTCGTCGTATCGAATCCAAATTTCCCTCGGGACAATGGACCGGCACCCAATGGAACAGTGCCATGAGAGCGAAACACACCCAACGTCCGGTCAGCTGCTTGGCCGAACGACGAAGTGTGTGCTCAGTTGCATAGCTTGTGTGGCACCCACATTTGAATTCGCCTCCGCCGGCACTCGTCCACCGCCACCATGTCGTCCCGTGATGCCTCGTCGACTCGTGCTGGCCTCTACGAATGGTGCGACATTGCGGAGGTGGCAACGGCCCAGCGCAAGGCGTTCTCGCGCAAGATCAACTCGACCACGTCGCTGGCGTCCAAGGCGTTGAAGAAGGCCAAGAAGCAGGCGATGCCATCTACCCGCACCGCGTTTCGCCAACAGCATGAAGCCATGCAACGCCGCCACTCGTCCTTCCTCAAGTCATCCTCGTTGTCGTCGTCGTCGTCCCTCTTGTCGTCCGCCGCGAGCCGGTTCGAAGCGCATTTGAATAACGCGGTGTTTGCGCCGCAGCTTCCTCGCTTGCTCTAAGTCTCCCTCTGCATCACGTCCTGTGCTCCTCATCTACAAACACCTCAAGGACACCACAAGGTCGCTGTTGCTACTGTCTCGATGTATATTGTCACGCTCGAGTCGTTCCTCCATCCAATCGCATAAAAATATTTAACTAACGACGACCGTGCCATGACCCCCCAAACAAGCAATCGCAAGCTAAAGATAGTTGCTTGCCATCGCGCATGGTTCTGTGCCACTACCTGCTCATCGCCAGCGAAAACCGCCGCCAATTTCGCCGACGTGGGGGTACGTCGGCGAAAATCGCGATGGCCACGTAAAAATAGCCCTCAAAATGATCGACATGGCTGTGCAACGATCCCAAGACGCTGGCATTGTGTTTCAATCGCGCTGGTGCACGGAGTGGTGCCAGTGTTGAAGACCGACTGGCGGTCATGACGACAGCCCTTCAAGGCAATGCCCCGGTTGCCCCACACCCCCCCGCCGCCGAACGCGAGGCCGGTGGTCTGTCCAAAAAAGCCAAAGCTGGACGCACCAACTTGGTTTCGATCCGTCATCTCTTTCGATACGCGGATCGCACGGACGTCGTCTTGATGGGTATCGGGTCGGTAGCAGCTATTGCCACCGGCACAGCCCAGCCGCTTCGAGTCTTACTCTTTGGCAATGTTGTTACAACTTTTAATCCGGTCGATGGGGTGCGTCCTTCCGTCCGTGTGTCGATGGCCTGAAACGTTGGTGATGTAGGCATATGATCACATGCTTCACGAAGTTGCCAACATCTCGCTGAGCTTTCTCGCGATGGGGCTCGCTGTTGTCACGGCAGGGTTCATCCAAGTGGTTGCGTGGACCAACACGTCGACGCGGCAGTCGGAGCGCCTGCGGTCCGCATACATTGCCGGGATTCTCAAGCAAGATATTGGGTGGTTCGACGTAAGCAACCCGCAGTCGCTGTCTGCAGAAATCACCGAGTCAGTGCTGGTCATTCAAGACGGTATGGGGCGCAAGGTCGGCGACTGCTGGAACTGCATCTCGATGGCCGTCTCGGGTATCGCGATTGGATTCACGAGCGGGTGGAAGTTGTCGGCCGTCGTCGTGGCTTTCCTGCCCGTCCTTGTCGTTGGGCTCGCGTGCATGATGAAGACCACTGCTCGCGCCGTTCAGAACGCCATCAAAGTACGCATCGCCCGACGGCGTCACCACGCTCATAAAACACTTCTCGCTGTAGGCGTATGGCCAAGCCGGCGCCGTGGCGGAAGAAGCCCTGTCGAATATCCGCACCGTCCACGTCTTCAACTCGATTTCACCGACTGCCGCCAAATACAATGGTGCCCTGCACCTGGCAGAGGCGGCGGGAATCAAGAAAGGGCTCATGACCGGCCTTGGCGGCGGGTTTACGTTCATGATGATCTTCGCAACGTATGCAGTTGCGATCTCGTACGGAGCGGTGCTCGTGGCCACCGACAACTTGACGCAGCCAGCATGCACCAGCAACTGCTACGACGGCGGGAAAGTCCTCACGGTGTTCTTCGGCGTCATCATGGGGGCCATGGCACTGGGCCAGGCCAACCCAAGCATCGACGCAATTGTGTCGGCCCGGGCGGCTGCGTATACCGCGTACGGGACCATCGATCGACCGTCCAAGATCGACGCGCTGTCGATGGACGGCGCCACGTTGAGTTCAGTGGAGGGCCGCATCGAGTTGGTCGACGTCGAGTTCCACTACCCCTCGCGCCCCCACATTCCCGTATGCAAGGGATACAGTCTCACGATTGCAGCCGGCGAAAGAGTCGCCCTCGTTGGCCCGAGCGGCAGCGGGAAAAGCACGATTGTGTCGCTCGTGGAGCGGTTCTACGACCCCGTCCATGGCGTCGTCAAACTCGATGGGGTAGATGTGAAGATGCTCAGCGTGCGCTGGCTGCGGCAGCAGATCGGGCTCGTCGGCCAAGAACCATGTCTGTTTGCATCGTCAATTGCGGCCAACATCGCTTATGGCAAGCCCGGCGCGACGATTGACGAGATCCACGATGCAGCGAAGCGCGCAAACGCATTCGAGTTCATCCAGTCGTTTCCGCAGGGTTTTGATACCCTCGTGGGGGACCGCGGCGCGCAGTTGTCTGGCGGACAGAAGCAGCGCATCGCGATTGCCCGCGCCATTATCAAGAACCCTGCCATCTTGTTGCTAGACGAAGCCACGAGCGCGCTTGACACGGAGAGCGAGCGAATTGTCCAAGCATCGCTAGATGCGCTGCTGACCGACCGGAAGCGGACAACCATCATTATCGCCCACCGCCTCGCGACAATTCGAAACGCTGACCGCATCGTCGTCTTGAGCGAAGGCAAAGTTGTCGAGGACGGGACCCACGACCACTTGATGGCGATTGAAAATGGGCAGTACCGTCTGCTTGTGCAAGCTCAGTCGCGTGCGAGCCCCCGTAAGAAAGACATGGCTAAAACCACCGCTACACAAGATGGAGGTGACATCGCCAAGGGGTTCTTCCCTGAGTCGCCAACACAACATGCCGCGCCGATTCCAGTCACGGCCGACGACGATGCGCCTTCAACTGCGAGCGCCATGCCGTTACCCTTGGGTGGATCGCTTCGCGTGCCGTATGGCCGCATCTGGTCGATGAGTAGACCAGAGTGGGGCTACATGGTGGTAGGATCCTTGGGGTCGCTCGTGACAGGGGCAACATTTCCTTTGTGGGGCTACCTCCTGTCGAATTGCATCGTCCTTTTCTTCAACTTTCGGCTCACGGCGGACGAAATGAAGATGGAAGGACTCAAGTGGTCGATGTATTTCCTCATCCTTGGACTGGGGTACTGCGTCGGCAACGTCGCGCAGTCGTACGGCTTTTCCGTCGTGTCGGAGCGCCTGACGACGCGTTTGCGTGCGATGGGGTTTGCTGCGATGCTGCGACAAGAAGTGGGCTGGTACGACGCCCCTGAACATTCTGCCGGCGCGCTGCTCGCGAGTTTAAGCACGGACTGCGCTTTGATCCAAAAGATGTCGGCCGACTTACTCAAGAACGTGCTAAACGTGATTGTGTGCATGGTCATTGGGTTCTCGATTGCGTTCTACCACAGCTGGCAAATGACGCTTGCCCTCTTGGCGGTGTTTCCATTGATGGGGTTTGCGTCCAAGATGCGAGCCAAGTCGTTTAATCCGACCAAGGAAGAAGACAAGGAAGGCGACGTCAAGGCGGGCGCGGTACTCTCGGAAGCCATCGGGGCGATTCGCACGGTCGCTTCATTTGGTATGGAAGACGAAATTCAAGCGCAGTTCACAGCGCTGGTCGGGGCGGCAGCGACGGAGACCCGGCGCGCGGGCCTCTCGATGGGGCTAGTCTTCGGGCTTTCCCAAGCCATGATGTTCTTCGCGATGGCGTTCCTGTTTTGGTTTGGAGGCTACTTGATCAGCCACCACATCATTGTGTTCGGCGACATGTTTTCGGTACTCATGTCGCTCATGATGAGCAGCTTTGGCTTGGGCACTGCAACGCAAGCGCTGGGCGGGATGGGAAAAGCCAAGCAAGCCGCCGCCAACGTGTTCGCGATCGTCGACCGCGTCCCAACCATCCAAAGCGTCACAAACGAAGGCCAGACTTTGCCGTTGGTGGCGGGAAAAATTGAGTTTCAACACGTCCAATTTGCTTACCCCAGTCGTCCGCAGAGCTTGGTGTACAAGGACTACAACCTTGTGATCGAAGCCGGGACGACGGTCGCGCTCGTGGGGTCGAGCGGCAGTGGCAAGAGCACTGCCATTGGCTTGCTGGAGCGATTCTACGATCCCCTAGCGGGTCGAGTGCTGCTTGATGGCGTGGACATTCGCACATTGAACTTGACCTGGCTTCGAAGTCACATCTCGCTCGTGGGTCAAGAGCCTGTGCTGTTTGTGGGAACAATCGCGGACAACATTGCGACCGGCAAGCCGGGGGCGTCTCCAGCCGAGATCGAGGCAGCCGCGGTAATGGCCAACGCGCACGACTTTATCGAATTGTTCCCAGACAAATACACGACCCAAGTCGGCGATCGGGGGATTCAGGTACATGTTTCGTCAAGCTGTGCTTGGACGTGACTGACGGGAGCTGCGCTGTAGTTGTCGGGCGGGCAAAAGCAGCGCATTGCAATAGCAAGAGCCATCCTGCGGGATCCAGAAGTCCTCTTGCTTGACGAGGCCACGAGCGCTCTGGACAACGAAAGCGAACGCATTGTTCAAGCCAGTTTGGATGCACTCATGGAGATGAAGAAGCGGACGACAATCGTAGTTGCCCATCGGCTGACGATCATCCAAAGCGCCGACTTGATTGCCGTGGCCCACGAAGGGCGCATTGTCGAGCAAGGCACACACGACCAACTGCTGAACGTCCCGTCAGGGCTCTACCGAACACTCGTGGCGAGGCAGGTAGATGCGGCAGCAGTGTCAGAGTAGATGGGACTTGGTCGACCTGGTACAAAGACTTTTTCTTCCCTTCGATTTTGGCTGGCGCCGTTACGATGGCGACGTGTGAATTCCGAACAAGTGCATGCTGTCCCTTCAGGAGGCACCGAGGTCGTGCCATTGGCCGAGGGAGACGTTCGATTCTCGGTCCGCACGCCACACTCGTTTTCGACCAGTGCCATGGACGAGGCAGCGCCGCTCTTGTCCGTTCCAGCGGCATCCAGGCAGCGTGGCGGCAAACAACACGCCGCTCGATGGTACTGGATCGCTGGTGTGACCGCGGCTTGCTGTTTGTTCGCGTACGTGGCGCCATCGCCGTGGCAGCACCATCCCCAACGCACAATCTTTTGCGACTCTACTTACCACGAATCGGGGTACATCAAACTCCCACACAAAGCCAACGACCAGTACTTTTACTGGTTCTTCGAGTCGCGGGCGAGCCCGACGATGGACCCACTCGTCCTATGGCTTGAAGGCGGCCCTGGAACCTCGTCCATGTGGGCTCTCTTGAACGAAAACGGCCCGTGTTTCATTGGAGACGACTGCAACAGCACCGAGACGAATCCGCATTCGTGGACCAACCACGCGAACATGATCTGGCTCGACCAACCCACGGGCGTTGGGTTTTCGTACAGCGGGGGCCACGATGACGATCACACCGAAGTTGATGTGGGGCGCAACATTTATGAGTTCATGCAAGGTTTCCTCGACGCCCATCCGTCCCTTCGGCAAAACCCGTTTTACATTGCTGGGCAGAGCTACGGAGGGCACTACGTCCCTGCGGCGGCCGCGTATATCCTGGAAGCGGAGGCAAGGGCGCCCCCGAACGCAAGCACTCGCATCAATTTGCAAGGCATCTCGATCGGGAATGGGCTCACGGACACCGTGACGCAGTACCCCATGCTCGTCGAAATGGCCGTCGAAAACTCGTACAACATCACGTTGGTGTCCCCCGCGGAGCTGGTCCAAATGCAAAAGGACGCCGTCGAGCTGACAGCGCTCGTGGTCAAGTGCCAGCTCCCGAATCAAACGCAGGCATGCGAAGCCACGGACGAGTTCTGGGACGACAAGCTGCTCGAACCCATGATCCACAATCCAACGCGAAACCCGTACGATTTTCGCCAAGTGTGCGACGGCGACTGCGACGACCTTGGCAGCGCCAAAACCACGCGATTCCTCAATCAGCCGTGGGTAAAGGAGCATCTACACGTCCGCAAGCCGTACTCATGGAGCAACAACACGGTCTTGGACGACTTTTCTGTCGATGAAGAAAAGAACGCAGTGCACTTTGTTGCCACCGTCCTTGCCCGGGGACTGCGCGTACTCGTCTACGCAGGGGACGCGGATCTCATCTGCGATTGGAAGGGAAATGAAGCGTGGACCAAGAAGCTGTCATGGGCTGGACATGACGCGTTCAATGCGGCGGATGTCACGCCGCTCGTCGTCAATGGGGCAGTCGCCGGGAATGTCCGAACGGCCCACGGGCTAACGTTTGTGCGCGTGTTCAACTCGGGGCACTGCGTCCCCCGAGATCAACCTGTCGTGTCCGAGGCACTCATCCATCGATTCCTCCAGAATGAATTGGTGTAATGACAGGTTTCCTTTGCCGTGTGACGGCAGTGAGGGAGGCCGCAATGTCGTCCCCAAACAACGACCAGGCCATTCGCCCATAATAAGTCGTTTAGCGAACATCGTCGAATGCATTCTCGTCATGCTTTCGTTAACCCAAGCTCGAGTGTGATAAAAGCCCAAGGTACGATGCAGAAGCATGGCATCATCCTCGAGGGAAGGAAGATGGAGCGCTGGAAGGCTTGGTCAGCGTCAAACGCATTGGGTTTCGCATTCATGTCTGTTTGTCGATCAGCACGTCGTTGTCGGATTTGGCCAGCCGCCGTTCGGGAATACGGTCTGCCCAACGTTCCTGGATCATCGTCGAGAATGGTACAGAACCATGTCAAAAAATATTTATACAGGAGAAATAAATTTTCTTCAGAGTGAATTTGATATCGGTGGGAACTTTTGGACCATACTCTGTAGTAAATATTGTTGAGCGTGATGGAAGACAAACAATGTAGAACTCTAAACTTACAAAGAATATTCCAATACATTTAGTGGTTCAGTATTTAAAATAGCATCCACCAAATAAACTTCAAAGTTCAAGATAAAGTGATCAAAATTTTATGCATGTTTCACTGCCACCTATGATGCATTTTCTTCCTTGCTGGGGCAGCTTCAACGTGACCTCTGATTGCCGATCACCCCTACCTCGCTCGGTCAGCGCACGCTTCACTCATTCCACCACCATCCACGGCGAACCACCATGAGCTCTGAACAGGCCCCGCTCTTCCGCGTCGTGACCAAGCCACGCAAAGCCAAAACCAGCTCCAAAACATTGCTCTATGCTGTCGGCGCGCTAGGCGCGTTGGCGACGGTGGCGACTGTCTTGACGCACGAGACTGCGCGCGTGGCTCAAGTTCCAAGCGTGCAATTGGCGCTCGTGAACAACACTGTGTTCTGTGACACCACCAAGCAAGAGTCAGGGTACATTCAGCTCCCACACAAGGTGAATGACAACTACTTTTATTGGTTCTTCGAGTCTCGGTCGAACCCGGAGAAGGACCCGCTTGTGCTGTGGCTCACGGGCGGCCCTGGCTCGTCGTCGATCTTTGCCCTCTTGACTGAAAACGGCCCGTGCACAATTGACGCCAACCTGAACACAGTCTTGAACCCACACTCGTGGACGAACCACGCCAACGTGATTTGGCTGGATCAACCAACGGACGTTGGCTTTTCGTACGGCGACAACAAGGACGACGACCACAACGAAGTTGATGTCGGGCGCAACATCTACGCATTCCTTCAGGGATTCCTGAAGAAGCACCCCCAGTTCAAGTCCCATCCGTTCTTTATCACTGGCGAGAGCTATGGCGGGCACTACGTCCCGTCGGCGGCGTACTACATAGTGAATCAAGTGCCTGGGCAAGGGGAAGTCAAGATCAACTTGAAGGGTATCTCTGTTGGCAATGGCCTCACCGACAGCGTCATCCAAATCCCGTACACGGCGGATATGGTCGACAACGCGTACAACATCACGTTGGTGGCCCCGGACAAAGTGCCAGCGCTCAAGGCTGCCGCCGAGGCAGTCGGGAAGCTCGTCCGAGCGTGCCAGACCACAAAGAACGAAAACCAAACGTGTGTGCAGGCTCAGGAGAACTGGTACAACCTCGTCGTGGCGCCGCTCACGGAAACCTCCAAGCGAAACCCATACGACATCCGTGAGGACTGCACGAACGGGTGCATCGACTACATGCGGTACGGCGAGCGCTTCCTCAACTCGCCAGTCGTCCAGGCGAAGTTGCACGTCAACAAGATGTGGGTCGAGTCCACGTGGCGCGTGTACCAGGACTTTTCCGTCGACTTTATGAAGAGCTATGCCCAATATGTGCCCAACTTGTTGGCGAGTGGGGTGCGCGTCCTCATCTACGCCGGCGATGCCGACTTGATGTGCAATTGGATGGGGAACGAAGCGTGGACCAAGAAGCTCGAGTGGCCAGGAAAAGCTGCGTACAACGAGGCTCGCGTCAAGCCCTTCATGGTCAAGGGAAAGAAGGCCGGCGAAGTTCGATCGAGCCACGACTTGACCTTTGTCCGCGTCTACAACGCAGGACACATGGTCCCGATGGATCAGCCAGAGGTGTCGCTGGCGCTCATCAACCGTTTTTTCAACCATGTTCCGTTGGACAGGGACTTAGTTCATCGCAATTAGAGCTTTGCCGTGGTCTGGCAGAGTCATGTAACGCGCTCCTATTTCGGCTTTCGTGCACCCTCTTGTAGGACCAACCGCAGCAGCTCTCGGTCACGGTATCCGTTCCAATCTAGTCGAAAGGACTGCATGATCGCACCTCCATGTAAGAATTGCATCCCAACGCGACCACTAGCACGTTTCGGCTGGTTTTCCCACGTGCCGACTCCTATAAACGAACAAGGTGGACATTCGTGATGCCAGGCAGCTCGCGCAGCTTGGTCACAATTTCGTCGGTCGGGTCCGAGTCCAGCGAGAGCATGCCCATCGCTTGGAGTTTGTCAGGCTGTCGGCCAAGACCGAGGCTGGCAATATTAATCTTGCTCCTGGCGAGTTGGTCAAGCACGCCCGTGATGGCGCCAGGCCGGTCTTCGTTGTTGAAAAAGAGCATTGTGCCTTGGGGTTTGAAGGCCGGGAAGTCGTTGTACTCGTTGACTTGAACGATGCGCGGCTCTTCGCCAAAGACACTACCCATCACGACCGACTTGGTTCCGTTCTGAAGCTCTACTTGCACCAGGATGGCATTGTTCAGGTGCTGGATGTCTTGGTCTAGGTCATCCATGAGCCGGACATCGATGCCACGGCTCATTCCCACCACGCTCGCGTTGAGCAAGGTCAACGGTGGCGACTCATCGCCTCCGTCACGCTGGTGCAAAAGGCCTTTCATGACGGCGTTCTGAAGCGCCGACCGCGCTTTCGGCGTCGTGATGTCGATGTCGCGACCACCTTTGGTGGTAATTGTGACGTGGGCAATCGCCACTTGTCGAGGCAACATCTCGACAAGGAATCGACCGAGGGATTCACTGAGGGCCAGAAAAGGCTTCATCTCGGGCAGCAACGTCAGCGGCATGTACACGCCGTTCACGATGCCGACAAATGCCCGCTCGTCCAAGGTGGCGCACATGTTTTCCGCAATCATTTTGTACAACCGCGCAGGGAGGTTGGCCTTGGTGGACCCTGTCGCAGCCTTCAGCACGGACGAATGGCTCACGACGCTCGGCCAAGCATCTGCCGACGACAAATCGACGGCGACCCCACCAATGTGCCCCGACGTGAGCCCTGGAAGCAAAATCGACTCCTCGATCACGCCCTCCATTCCACCCACCGACACCAACGTCACACCAGGCTTGCATTGCGCAAGCGCCGCACTGTCAAACATGTTGCGGGTGAGCCCTGTGAGCGGCACGTGGAACGTCAGCACGTCCGCCTTGCCGTACAGGTCTGAAAGGCTCGAGCACTTTGTGACACCGAAGCTGGCCGCCTTCTCAGCCGCGATGTTCGGGTCGAACGCGTACACGTGCATGCCCATGGAGCAGGCAAGTTCCCCCACGCGTTGCCCGGTTTCGTTGAGTCCGACAATGCCCATCGACTTGCCTAACGCAACAGTTCAAAGTTCGGCAAATCCGACCAAGTGGGAAAATTACCTTGCAGTTCACGACCGAGGAACTCGTCGTGGCTGCCGTCGCCGTACTTTGTCGATGCCATTGCCTGTGGAATCTTGCGGGCAACTTGGATGAGCAAGCTCAGCACCATCTCGGCTTCCTCAGCCCCAGTGCCTGCCAGTTTGGTGCCAATATTTTGCACCATCACGCCTCGATTCGTCGCGGCGAGAAGGTTCACGTGGCCGGTCTGCGACCCGGGAATCCCGATTACTTTCAACCGCGTAGCGTGCGACAAGATCTCGTGCATTGGAAGCTTCGTCTGCGCGTCCGTGAGAAGCGCATCGTACTGGGCAAGAGACGACTGAAACGCCGGCAACGATTCGACCAAGTCCTGCGACGACACTTCGTCCACCGTAATTCCGTGTTGGAGAAATTCGTCAATGCAAACGGGGTTGCCCACGTCCAAACACAGTACACGCTTCCCGTTGTTGGAGAAGGCTGGTTTGTGTGTAGTCAGCGCGACCGCGACACCTCGACGCTGATGCTGTGCCGCCGCTGCTTGGAGCGTCGCTAGCCCACGATGCCACATGATGTAGTTTTGAGTGCTCAAGGATTTTGGTTGCCTTCCCCAGAAAAATCTTGGGGTTTGTCCGGAAAATATTTCCCTTCGTGTTCCAAAAGCACGATTAGTACTACTACTGTACTCCCTCCGATCCACTTTACTTGCCCGAGTTTGGGGACGGAAGACATGCCAAACAATATTATTACAAAGACAAAATCAAAATCTCACATCTCTCCCCAAAAAGCAAATTTCGCAACGCTGATTGGACCAAACAAAAGAGCGCGAAACAGGCTTC
>NW_008580159.1:503361-532882 GCF_000520115.1 Aphanomyces invadans
ACGAGAGAGCCCGAATGTTGGTTTTGTACTCACGAGAGGGATTAACTCAAATCCCACTACATATTTACTGAAGATTTCAATCGAACGGTGCAAATCACATCCCTGCGCAAACTGTCGCCAACTCGAGTTCATACCATCGCAAATTTGGAATTTCGTTCGTCTAGTGGAGCAGCAGCACCAAAGTCTGTCAACCGCCAGCATGGATATACCGTGGTTTATCTCGTGATCGCCATGAAGTCCACTGGGGGAGGGTCCAACGTCGGCCTTGGCACGCAACAATGCTTCCCATGTGTCGCCGGACCATTCCGAAGGAAACAACCACCACCGCGATATCGGGAAGTTGGCCCAGGCGTACTCGCAGCAGTAGCAGCAGCAGTCAAGCGTAGACGTCTTGACACTCTGGCAGCACTACGCGCTGCAACTAGACGACACACTCGCCAGGACTGGAAGCATCCATGTCAAGTCGATGGCCACGCTTGCACGCGACATCAATGACATGGAGGAGTTTCTGTGCTTCTTACGGCAACTCATTTTGCATGGATATTGGAATAGTAGGGCGTTCGAAGCAAAGCGATGGTTTCGACTGTGCGAGATCGCATGCCGTTTCGATCGTGAAGCATGTCGACCCGACCACCACGTCCTTCCATCCCAGACACGCCGCAACGGTCCACACGACTCGCGGGTCCAAGCAGGCGTGCACAACCACGCTCATGTAGGCATTTACATGCATGTGCTCGCAGTCTAGCTCTGTGCGGCCGAGAGATGGCAAGATTGTCGGGGACAACTGAGGCAAGCGTTTTGGCTTGCCGTTCCTAAGAATGCGCAACCGATCGCGTCGGTTTCACGCCAAGAATTCTCTGGGCCGCTCGCCATCCCGCGCGGTATGTCGACGAAAGGTTTGCGTGCATGGACTTTGCTCCGAGCGATGCTGTGGACGAATTAAGGTGTTTCGAAGTGTAGAGGACTCCTTCAGCTCACGTCGCTGCAGAAGCGTCGCGACTCGTGGGCGTTGTACACATAGACAATATACTTGGGAACGGCCATGCAAGCGAAACCGACAGTCGCGACAAAGCGTCGTGCGACTGGGGACCCATCACTTGTACTTAGTCTGGTGCAACCCCTCGATACACCGATGATCAGCCGCTCCAGCGTCAGCCGCGATGGCTGCATGGCTATCGAGGAAGCGCCGCGTGACGTATCGCGGGCAAAGATTGACAGCGTCAAGCTCGGGACGACTCGACGCAAAGCCCTCACGCTCCAAGAGCTTGTGGCCATCATCGACACGGAAACCCACGTCAGAGACGGCATCCCTTTCCACAAGAAGGACGACATCAAGCAAGCCCTGCACGACTTTGACGGGAGCATGGATGCCCTTGAACGCTACGCCCACTTTGACCCGTCCCGAAACTACACACGCAACTTGATCTCCACCGACAACACGTCGTACGCACTCATGTTGCTGTGCTGGAATCGAGGAAAGTACAGCCCGATCCACGACCACCCGTCCGATGGGTGCTGGGTGCGCCACATCCAAGGCACCCTCAACGAAGTTCGGTACTGGAACGACGGCGAGAAACTCATCGAAACGTCCAACACGCTCATCACGTCCGGCGTGTCATACATGGACGACTCGCTCGGCCTCCACAAGATTGGCAACCCCAGCACCGACGTCGACGCGATCACATTGCACTTGTACTCGCCACCGTACAACAAGTGCCGCCTCTGGTTCGACCCGGCGGATGCGTCCAAGTCGTCGACTGCCGTCGCCAACTTCTACTCCGAGTACGGCGAACGAACGCAGCAGTGACGCCACGTACGACCAGAAGCACAACGCAAAATCGAACCAGTTGAACGTCTGCAGTGCAAACGTATGTCTGGGGATAGCGAGGGCATGTGCAGGGCATCTCCCTGGACTCTTTGGTTGGGGTCGTCGAAGTGCAGCTGGGCCACCATACGTAGTGCGACGACGTTGGCGATAGCTGATTTTTACGAGCTAGACTTCTAGTTTGGTGCACGCAGCACTGGCCAACCTCGTGCAGCTCAAGCAACTACCTCTACAAAGTTTGACAACTACGGCTCGAACGCTGTGGCTCCATGAATGGTCTGGTACTTGGAGCGCCGATGTGCGCGGAGTACGAAGAAGGCAGCAGATCCGCCGGCGACCGCGATCACCGTTGCCCACAGCACAAACGACCACACCCAGGAACTGCTACGATGGGGCACGTTACGGCCATCCACGATTTCAACGAGTCGAGTCCATACTGTGGGAAGGGATGGAGCCAGCTAGGGATTCCCGCTCGCTCCGCAGCTCGGGTGTCGACGCATTGCAGGAACTGGTCCTCGGTATCGAACCAGATTTGAGTGCACAGGACTCGGTCGAGGCACGAGGTTGTGACACACACGGGAAGGTGCTGCGAATCGGCTTTTGAATGGCGATAGTACTCATTCAAGAGGTTGTCGTCCGCCTTCATCCTGGCCAGATACGTCGTGATGAAGTCTTGTTCTGGACAAAATGAACATGCAAACCGGTGGGTGAGTTGATGCAATGCGGAGCTGGAGAGGGTCGTCAGGTTGTACGCACTACAGATGAGTCCACGTCAGCATGCAACGGATGGCTGGCATGTGCTCGTACGCCTTGGCGGAGAAGACCTTTTTCCACGCAAGGGCCTAGTGACCAGGACGACAACATGAGCGTCCGTTTGAAGGAGGCGTAGCGCATCGTACGGTCGCATCGGACGTCGTCAAGTTGGTCGCGTACACGGAGAAGTCCTCGATGTCGAACGTATCCTCGTTGTATTCCCAGATCTGTGCGATGACTCCATGAGGCGTTCTTGCGATCCCACGAACGTGGCAAGGGAAGTACCGTGAACGAAGGATTGTTGCCAAACATGGGCGAGATGGCACCCGATGCAAACAGCGGCACGCCGACTGGCGACCCGCCCACCACCGTTTCCACAGGCACACTACGTATGCACGCCGTTGATCCATGGAGAGAAAAATACGCGTCGAAGTCGATGGGGTCGTGGAGCAGCTTTTTACCGGAATTCAACAGAGTGGACATGGCCAAAGAGCTAAACAAGACAGTTGAGCTGGCGATCGGGGCGTTGGTGCAAGAGGGAGGAGGCAACGACCTGAGCTTTGATGATACTGGGAAAATCCCGAACGATTGCCTTGTACGATAGGAGGTACTTGAGCTCCCACTGCGATTCCCCCCCGTACGAATCGATGATAGGCGGAATGTGGCCAGCAATGTACGCATACGATCCGTTCGCCTCAACTTCATGGAGGGTTGCCCGCAACCACGCAAATTGACCGAACGGGTCGTTCAAATGCTTGGTGTTTGGCGAATGCTTGATCTGCATCGCTCGCTCAGGACGGAGGGGACATAGGAATGGTGCCGCACCGAGTACGGTACAGTGTTGAGGGAGATCAAGACGAGCTTGGGCTCGATCGTGTACCACAGGTACCCCCGGGTATCAAATTCTTTAAAGTGCGACGGACTGAGTGCTTGCTTCCACGGAGCATCCACCATGCCGATGGTCGGGTTCGTCTCTTCGGTGTCGGTGATGTAAAACTCATAGTCGTGCACTAGCATGAGCATTAATGCATGATGGATGGAATGTATAGTCATACGACAGTCGGCGTTGCCAAGGATGGCCGTGACGTTCTTCAAATGGAAGCTGTCTTGCACCATGTTGAACCCTGTTTCGACACTCTTGGCAAGGATAGATTCGTTGTGCTTCACGTGAGCGACGGCATCGCCCGTGTACAAGAGAAGATCTGGGTCTTGTAGCACACCTTTCGCGTATGCCAAGGCAGAGGCAAACAGCCTAGCTCATTCCAGTGATTGCAGTTTACACCTCTAGCAGGTACCGTGGACTAGTGTCGTGGCCGTATTCTATCGATTCGAGCGTGATGTTGAGGTGTACGTCCGAAATATGCAAGATCGTCTTGGCATGAGCGCACAAAGCGGCCACAAGCAGCGCCGTCATCCTAAGGAGTCCTTGGGGTGTCATCGTTGTCCGAGGCGCCTCGGAATTTTTGACGGCGACCCTTCTGACACAAGTCCTCTCTTCTGATTGGTTTATTTCACAGTATTCAAGAAATCTCATTGGCTGCTGACTACGAAGTGATAGGTCTCATTTATCATTCAATAGAAACTACAGTACTACCCGGCGTATGAAAGTTGATACAGTATCGAATACTAGTAGTACTCCGATTATTTTTCATGTTACTAGTATTCACAACACTTGATCTATTATGATCTATTAAATGAATTTTTATAACCGTTACAGTACAGAACTTGAACGGTTATGCAACGCCGTCAAAGAAGGAAGGGCGAATTTGATGTCGGCGGTGGGCGGTGCTGAATGGAGAAGGTGGAGAACAGATCTTGTGCTTCAGAGATTTTCCCCACAAACGGCTAGACTACGAGCTCGTCGCGTTGGTTGCAGCCGTGAGCCGTGGACGCGTCTGCTTGAGGTGCGGAACGTTGTAGGCGAGAATGTGCTGCGCACAGTTGGTTCACCTTGGCCAAGCGATGGCACCCACTGGACGAGCACAGAGCATCGACGCGGTGAACTTCGCAGAGTCCACCTCCACGGTCCGTGCGCGGGCATCCGTCGATGCGGCAGGGTATTTTCCCGCCGTGCGTCGCACATCGGCCACGTCGCTGGGCAGCCCGTGCGCATCCATCCATGGCGCATTTCTTCCCACCTCCATGCGCTTTGCATCGTCCGCCGCCTTGTGCGCTCTTGGGGCAATTTGCTACAACACACCGCGCGCCACCGCCATGTTTCTTGCATTTGCCGAGACCCCCCATCGCCGTTCCAAGGCATCCGACGGTAGTACACGTCTTCCCACCGCCATGACCGCGGCACAGTCGATTTGTTGACGCCGCGTGTGTGCAGCCTACTATCGAGCACTGGGTTTTTTTTCGGCGGGGCGGGCGAAAGGAGGCCGTTGCGTGGTCAACGCTGGTCGATGGAGCAAGTAGCGCACGATGCCAGTCCCCAGTCTGTCGCCATCGTGCCTCAGCGGCAGCTTCCCCCAGGTACTCGTTTGCGGCAGGAAAGTAGGACGGTTCATTGTCACGATAAGCTGTCGTGAGTGGCTCGACGTAGCAGTACCCACCCCATAACCCTGGTTGGCGCGTCCAGCCATGGTGCTCTTGTAACCATGCAAACACTCGATGGAAGTCGTCAGCTGGTTGCATGCCTTCCAAGCAAGCAGCATCGTCGACGTCGTTGGTCGCAGACGAGACCGAGACGTCCGATGAGGCCTCCGAGTCCACTACAGACTCGGAATCCTCGCTGTCGTACTGGTTGGGCATGAAATGCTCCAAGGGGTGCATGGGGAATGATTTGACAATGGAGGTGTAGTACTCCTCGCCTTCAATGTCCAAGTCGTGGCCCCCATGGTCGGCGCTGTTTTCTCGACCCATGGACGAGGCTGCTCCCAAGTGAGTTGTACTGCGCAAGAGGGGGGTAAAGCTGTGGAACTCGGCATCTTCTTCAATCGTGGCCATGGACTGTTGCCGGTACAGCACTTGTTGTGGCAAGTTGGCCAAGGCGGTGTGAACCGCGCTGGGTTGCTGCATCTCCCGCTGGCTAACCACGACGACGACCACGTTGTCTCCAGACGCGAATGCCACGTCGACGTACTCGGCTAGATCGTCGTTCAGGTCCACGTGCAGCATGTCAACCGAAGTCGGCAGAAAAGCGACTGCGAAGTCGTTGCAGCATTGCAACGAACGCCACGTCATGTATCCGGTCCGTTTGAATAGTGAAATCATGACACTAGAACGACGCGGAACGACTGCAGGTTGGAAAAAGCGCGCGAGGACGCCACGGCATCCAAGCGGCCTATGGCATGAATATTTCGTCTGGTTGGCCCAGGGACGTCGGCGATGTTCGACTCAACTTGATGGGGACTTCAGGTGCGACCAATTGCAAGGGTGATGTGGTTGCGTTGTGAAGTGCATGCACGATTGACTGGTTAGAACACTTCCTGCAATACGACGTCAGGATGATGCTCGAAGACACATCGCAAGCAACTGCGTTTTGACCTCCTGGACACGGGAAGGAGTTAAGTAGGCGAGGTTCGGCATGTGCTGTGATAGGTTAGGCTAGCCATGCGATGACGAAAATGCCGCCGACGATGCAGGTTGGGAAACTTTCCTGCTCAATTGGCATCGAGACGAGATTTGTATCTCCAGCAACGATGGACCGCCGAATGCAGCCGCGTCGTCCCACTCGCCGACGTCAAACCGCACAGGCCCCACACAAACCAACACGCACGTGATCCGCTTGTGCTGAGACAAGTGGTGCAAAAGTCGGCATTCATGGACATTTGACCGACTGGCAAACGCTTGGACGAAGCCAAATACATCAACAAAGTGGGTGTTGTGAGCCTGCTTGAAGGCACGGACGGAGCTGTGGAGGAAGAAGGTATTGATCCACCATCCATAGTGACATTTTCTGCTCGCCGCCCCGTGACATGGGACTGTGTCCTTGTGGAGGAGCGCATGAGGTAGCACACGCCTTGGAACTAGAGGTAACCTTGACGCTGCAGTCGCCACGGCTCAAGTCGGTACTCGCTTGGACACTTCACTCAATCTTCTTCCCGTCAAAATACGTGTGTTTTCGAGCATTTGCTGCAGGTCGTCCCAGGTTGATACGAGAGTCCGGCGTGACGACGTGCTCAAGGGACGACTTCAAGTAATAACATCTCCCTTGAAATCAGACGTATCACTTCCATTGGGACTTCTTTCTGTAGTCGCTGGAATCACAGGTTTACAGTCGCGAGTCGTCGCGATGCCCGCGCCGGTGTAGTCAGAGCCCTCTTGAATACTACACTGGCCAGGTTTGAGGCGTCGAAGCGGGGGGTACGTGCGGGAGTTCGCTGGAGGAGTAAGTGATGAAGTTGACTGGGGAATTGGCTAGGGAGTGGGAGAAAAAGTAGGTGCAGTTGACTATGGAGTAAGGAGTAGGTAAGGGGGTTGGTTGGGGGATCACTGCAGCAGTAGGTGCTGGCCGTGGAGTATGATCGGAATTAGGTTCAGGGACGGGAATATGGCTGCAGACACCGACGAGGCGGTTGGTGCTGTGGTCTGTTGGGGGGTCGTTGCAGGCGAAGGCACAAGTGGGAGGGCAGTAGGTGCTTGGATTGGGAGGGGAAATAGTGCATACGTAGGCCGGGGAGGGGGGTGGATTCAGAGGTGGACTGAGCAGTGGCAGCACGTGAGAGAACGTGTGGTGGGGTAGGTGATGGGGGATGGGTTGTTGTTGTGGAGCATTCTCGCGATCATGCGTCAGCAGGTCAAAGTGACAGTCGAGATCGGCCCTGATGGACTGTTGTATCCTGAGTCAAAGAACTGGTAAATGTTCACCTCGATCACGTCAGACGCCACGCCGGACTAACTTATCGTACGATCGGCACCAAACGACTCGGTAATTCTTTGGAGGTCGCCGACAGGAACCGATCCATTCGTTTTGGTTGAAAATGAGGTTGCGTGTACTTTTCGTTTGCCGCACCATGTCCTGAACGACGTTCTCGTTCCCGATCAGGATCGTGTTTCATCGTGTTGGGGTAGCTGACCGCGGCATTCAGGGCCGACGTCACTTAGCTGTAGTACCTAAAAACGTGGCACCACTCCATTGAAGTCGATTCCTTGGTCATGAACACTCCCATTTACAGCTACAGGCGTACTTGGCGGCAATGGGGACGCCGTTATACCCAACTGCAAAGTTCATCGAACGGGCAGTGCCTCGGCAACGAAGTGCACCGCTGCCACGACGAGAATCCAGTCGCTCACGTCAAAATGGAATGAGCAACACCAGCAGCGATGGTAGGACGGTGAAGTCAGAAGGGCTTATCTCAATTGCATGCCGTCTCTGTAATGATGCATACAATGTTCGCAAGGCCAATGGAACGTCTTTGAAACAATTAAACTTTGAGACTCCCCACCAGAAGCGCGGCATTCCTCCACTCGACTTGTGGATGGTATGCTTTTGGTGGCGAGGGCGGGAAGTCAAATGGCTAACAACAGCGCGTGTTGGTGTCACGGAAATCGATTGATGCGATAGAAAAATGTCCCATTGAGGATGTCCACTTGCTTTGCTACATCGGCTCTATCATGTTTTTGGGTTTCCTTCGCTGGAGTTCTGGTCCTATCAACAACAAAAAACCAACGAAACTCAGCACATCTCAGGACGGAGTCGTAATGTGCAAGTACCGAGGCCAACATGGACCAAACTAGCCACGGGAAATTTATCCTGCATATCGGTCGACGCTTGTGCCATTGTCGGGGGACACGTTTTGATTTGGTAGGTGCAGTACACATGGCGAACACATGGCCGTCGATGGACGACATGGCACCACCACGACTGTCCATCCCTCTGGACTTGACTCGTTGCTGCATTGTGGCAATCTATTCTGAGTGCCACGTCATGGTAAATGCAAATGGTCGGATGCTTGGAAGAAAACCCTAGCATCGCAATCGACCACTCGTGGGTGAATGCAATCCAATTCGACACGACGTCAAGTGCATGTGCAAAGTGCACCAACCGGTTCAATTAGCGTGCTGGACGTGCACTGTTCAAGACAGCATGCTACTTCCTGGCTTCACCAACGCGTGTAGTCACCACAACTGCATGCATGTTTGTCCTCAAACCACGACGCCAACATAGATTCGTCCAACAGGACAAGCACCAACCAAATGAACGCCTTGTCAACGCCTAGAACTATATTCGAGTTGGCTCTGGTTGCTACGGGTCGGGCATCGCCTCGCATTGGCTGCTGGTTCGTCGTGGTATGTTTCGGCCGCAAATTTCCCAAATTAGGCGATCATCATTCCCATGTCACGATGGAATGTATGTTTTAGCCTGATAAAATGAAAGAAGAGGGTAGGGTTCCGTGGGTCGTACGAACCATGCCACGGTCTCGAATGGTCGTCGGGACGACCTGTGGTTTGCAAGTGGGCCGCGGTCGCAGTGTGACAATTATGCGACGATCTTTGAGGTTATCGCGGCGACGGTGGAGGCGTTGGCATGGCGCACTGAGGCGTCAAGAGTGTGACCTCGAACGCCTCTCGACGAATGAACAGGATGCTCCATGTCCGTGCTTCATCTAGCAACCAAGACCAGTGCACGAGTGGGACGGGCGTATTTGCACACGTGACGTGCGTTGTTCATCGGTCACGAGGTTAATTTTTAAATACAACATGAGAGAAGTCGGTGCTCCGAGTGGTTTGGACGCCGTATCGACTAGTCGGACCCGGCTTCATCCAACGCAACACAGAGCAGCACGATGAACGCCATGTCGATACCTGAAGCAATCTCGACGCAGTACTCGTCGGTAAAGCTCATGAGCCGGCTCACTTTGGCCACGGGCACTCCGTCGCACGTGATGACGGATTTGTGAACGAGCCAGTCACCACTGATGCCAAACGAATAACGCTGTCCAGTCGTACAGTCGACGACGTGGCAGTCGAGCACGTTCTCGAACATGGTGATCCGAGGGGTGATGTCAAACCACTTGCGCATGTCAGGTGTAAATACTTCCTGTCGGTTCGTAAACGACATCATTGGCTCTTCCATGTACGCGAGGACGTTGCCTTGGTAATCGCGGAGCGTTTTCTTCTCGCGCCACGAAAACGCCGACCCGTCCACTTTGAAGTATGGCACGTCCGTGTGGACGTCCTTGATTGAGAAATCGTCGCCGGACCATGACCACATCTTCTCCTTGATTCTGAGCGTCACGGGGACTGGCGACGCAAACTTGGGATGCACGATCGACACGGTTTTGTGCGGCACGAGTACCGCGTTGTCGAACGCTTCCGTCGACAGACACCCACCCATTGCGTGATTTTGGACAATGACCACCTCGTTGCTAGGTTCCGTGACAATCATTCCTGCTCCAGCGTTGCACGAATGTATGTTTTCATCTGACCAATTTTTCTGTCACACACAGCACGGTGGTGGACATGGCGACCCGCCGCCGCTTTGTTGTGGCTGGTCCAGGGCTGTGCGAATCGTGCGTACGCCTTTCAGTAAAGGCATGAGATATGGGGAAGGATCGTATGTATAGTGGCGACGAGGTGGAGTGAGAAAGCGGAAAATGTAGCTGGTACATGGACGGGCCGTTGGTTAACGAAACCCCATCTTTGCCGCGCCGTGGAGATGCGCTGGAAGGTATGTGAGGTCAAGAGGGAACCATAACGACTGGTTGAGCTGGTAAGGAGGCGGCGCAAACCACCCAAACCCGTAGTGACGTGGCGAGGATAGTGGTTTGGCCCTTGCTTAGATCGCAAATGTCATCGTTCGATGACTGGGGGTAGTGTTGGGTTTCGGAGTTGCTTTGGTTGCACTTGGCTGGGGGGTAGGAGTTCGTTGTAGGGTCGGTAGGGGCAGGAGTTGGCTTGGGCGGGGGTCGGTGCACGAGTTGGCTTAGGATTTGGTGCGAGAGTGGGGGCACTTGTCGTTGTTGTAACATCACTTTTTGTCGTGCGTCGTGATGCTCGACGTCCACGGCGCGGGGTCCAAGTTGCGCGGACTTGTGAACGCGGGGCTCATCGGCGTGGCGCCTTGGTACGATTTCGACCCACACAACTTCGTCCGGTCGCACGTTGTGCACGGAATACCATATGTCCTTGTCGGTTTTGCATCCACGACTGAAACGTGTCCAGTGCTGTACCAACTAATGTAGTTGGCGAGTCTCGGGCGGTTGTATGACTCGAACCACGTGAGCCACGCCGACTCAATCACGACCAACTTCGCATCGCCGCCGTACTTGAGCTGGATGGCGTTCTAGACGCCGTTCAGCTTGCGCGGTTGGGACGCGACTTAGCTCGAATCAAAGCACGGTTGAATGTTGACTCCGATCGTGTCGGGCACGTTGTCCAACTCGAGCATGCCCGGGTCATTTTGAAGCGACTGGGCAGGATGGAGCCTACCTACACGACCTGCTCTGTTTCGTTCTTGATGCGGCTGCGGATGAAGTTGATTTTCGTTGCGATCGCGCCTGCAGAGTGCGGACCGTTCGGGATCACGCTGTCTCTGCCGACTAGAACACCTAATGACGGTGTTTGAATGCGCCACCCCGAACAACATGCACGACCGAGTCTATGTGTCCTTGGCTCCACTCGGCAGGCTCGTGAGGGGCGGACATCGGATGAGTTTGGAGAATCCGCCGTTTACCAAGCGTCGGAAGTCATGTGCACGCCCAAGCGCACCGATCGTCGCCACTTCTTTGCCGCAATAGCTGGAATAGTACATGGGGCGCCGTGCGGCCGAGCTCAACCATCTGACTAAGTCGTCGTCCATTCAGGTGGTCGTGGAGGTTGTGCCGTCGAGCGAAAGCTCGGCACAAGACGAATAGCTCACGGCGACAGCCAAATCCGTCAATTCGATTCTTTGAATGCCGTCTGTCCCTAGAAAAGGGGCTGCCTGGGCCTCCGTCACATCGACGACTCCCAATAGGTATGCAGCAAGCAGTGCATGTGCTGCTCACATGATGGGCAGGTGACAACGAATGCTGCGACCTCTGCGATTGCTTTCCTGTCACTGGTGGCAGTCGGTTCGAACGTCGTCACTCGCTATATAAAACTCCATTAAATATGCACTGTGTATGGATTACTACCAGTGCTCAAGTACTATATACTTTATATTGCAATTCAATTGCATGGAAATGTTGAATTTAATCACTGACATAAACGAGCGGACACATCCAACCTGCTCGACCAAACAGACGCTGGATCATCTGGTACAGGGGTCGCCAGCCAGCGAGGCTGGCACACCTCACTGCCCTATCGCGTGACGTGACTCGAGCGCGATGATACCGCTGCAGATGAGAGGTTGGACGGGGCTGATTGAAATCAGGGGTATCTCCACGTACAACATGGAGCGCTCGTGTCTTCGTGTTGACCAGACTCCGCGAGCGCACATCCGCCGCCCCAAACTATCACACGGATCCCTTTCTCGGGCAAAGAAAAAGGTTGTGGACGCTGCATGACTTTCCCACTTGCCATTGTATTCAAGCAAGACAAGTCTTAGCATTGTGGAATCCAAGAGAAGGGTTGGATTCCTGGCGTGAAGCATGAGGGCGCCGCTTTCAACCCCTGCAACACTGCATAAACTTGTGCATTCATCGAAATACATAAATAAGCAATTGGTGCCAACCAACTTTCTCTTACGCTTCGCAAAGAATTGAATACGACGGCGTCGATAGAGTTGGGGCTTCCACCGCCATGCCATCCCACGTCCACGGTTGGACCGGTGGGATGCGACCCGGTCCTCCAGCTACGCCCTGGTCGTGTGCATTCGTCTCGAGGTCGGGATCTTGAGCGGTGGCGTCCACTTCAAACACGCGAAACCCACACAAGAACGCGTCCTGCATCATCGCAAACGCATTGTTCATGGATGCAACCTGCCCACCATCACCGCCGCGCATGGCATCAAGGAGAGGGCCAAGGCGACTCGCCAGTCCCGCGTCGGCCACTTGTACCTTGCAATACGCCGTAAACGACACTGCGCAGTCGAATGGAGCAATTTGAATCCACCCCGAGTGGTTGGCCACAACGCTTGACGGCGAAAACGGCATCTTGGCGTCTTCGAGCACTGTCCTCCAGACGATACAAGTCTTTTCGTCCGCGACAAACTTCTTGACCAGTACTCCCGACTCCAGTTGAAAGTCTCCGTCCAAAGTGCCCACCCACTGTCGTAGGTATAAGGTGCAATCATCTATCGTCTCGAGCTAGCACGACGGGCGTGCATTGGATCATGATCGGACACTACTTTGAGATGGCGTACCTGCCACTTGTACGCCAATTGAGTCGTGTCAGGGCGCGATCCCAACGACAGAATCGTACTCCACACGTTGGTAGCAACGTTGGCGGAAGATGTCGAGGGCGAAGTCAGTGTGGTGAACCGCATGACTTCGGCCACCAACTGCGGCGGCGACGTCAAGTTGCATCGGAATGAGTCCACTTCGTCAGTCGATGGATCAAACAGGCCACTGGCAACCATCTCGCTTTCCACTCGGTCGAATTGGCGATTCAATATGGCGTGCATTGCAGCATTTCGCATCGCGTCATCGAGAGGGAGGTGCAATACCCGCCACTGCTCGTCGTCCAAGCGATTCATCTGGTTTGTCAAACTGTAATTCGATATCCACAAGGAGAGGCAGTCGTACGATGGAGCGAGGTTTCTTGAGGACCCAATGCTCGAGTTGATGCCGCCATGCCGTCTGCTGCTTGAGCATCGTGTTCAGGTCGTCGTTCTCCCGCATCGATCGAAGTTTCCACGCCAACTGGCTCCGCGCGACCTGTGCCCACTTTCCAGATTTCGACGAAGTCATGATAGCTTGACGATTTTGCTTCAGTTCCTCAAGCTTTTGCTGGAGGTCGTACGCTTCGTTGTGGAGAATCGCCAAGTCAACCAAAATCTTGTTGCTTCTGTTGCGTGGTGGAATGGGGACTTTGTGAGCTAACGACGGCGCGGTCGCCGAGTCCAGGTCAAAGAGACTCTCATCTACTTCTGGTAAGCTCACGTCGAGCGCCATTGGGATGTCCTCCATGAGCAGCATGTCGCATCCGCTTCTTCCACTGGCTTGCATATTTGTTGTTGTTCGTGGTTACGTGGCAACAATCTAGCACTTGAAGCTATTGGGGATTTTTCCCATGGGCAAATACCTCTAAACCATAGATTGGGTTTTCCCATCAGGATTCTTTTATCCGGAATTTTCCGTACAAGTTGAAGCTATCGCAATCAAGTAGATGTCGACCTCTCAACCTGTTGTGGGCGACATAATTCTGGAGCATTGTGCACTCAGTACAGCGTAGCCGCGGGACTGCGCTGTGAAGAAGCCCTCTCAAGGAATTAGAAGCGTGAGGAGGCACAATCACGTTGGACATCCTCGACCATACAATGACTAGCCCTTGAGATATAGTAGCGTCCTGGGGGGAAGGCGGCTACGGAATGCTGATGTGGACAAGCAAATATGTATCGGTTCTTGGTGGCGCTGAGTGTGGCTGTTGCTCTCGTGGCGAGCAAGTATCTGGCATATCGAGTACCATCCACGATTTCCACGTCGGTGGATGGTGACCGCGCCCTCGGCGCTGCCTTCGCTACTGTACGTGGCCATCTGAGTCTTTCCAGACTTCAAAGTAACGCGGCTCGTGTACCTTACGTCGTCGCACATTCAGTTGCTACTTCGCGCTGCAACTGAACGTGCGACGACTGAATTGTACAAGAATGCGATCAACTCCTGTACAAGCAACCCGTCGATGGTACCCACCGACGTACGTTTAGCATGGACGTGCAAAGGCTGCATGGCCAAGTGGCCGCGAGACGTCATAGCAGTTCCGTCAGGGGCTCGTTGCATGAGCTAAGTATGTAGCAGCGCATAAAAACCGCAACTGCCATGGGAGCAGTCATCGCAACGCCTGACTTAGTGCTGACGTGCCTTGGTTTCATGCTGGGCACACGCACTTCTCGAAACCCAACAGCATGTAGACGCAAACATTGAAGTAATCGGGTAGAACGTGTGTCGCATGTGCATTTTCAACGACAATTGGATTCTTTCGCCTTCGTCTATTGAGTGCACACGTCGACTCTGGTTGCCTGTGGGGCAATTTCGTGATCAACTTCCGCCCTGTTGTCCATGGAATGGTTGTTCCATGGTGAACAGATCCGTCGAACCCACAAACAATTGGTGGTCGCATGCTCTTCCTCTCTTCGACGGAAAAGATGGTCAACATTGGGCTCACGTTCGGAGCGATCGTGAATGCGACGGCAATGCTCGACACGTACGGGGCGGGCGTCGAGTCCGTCATGTCCCTTGCCGCCTACGCCAGGCGTGTCATCGAGCTGCACCCTAAGGTTGAGGGAACACATGGAGCGTGGCCACCAAGGAACAGTGTTTGCGCCAGTGCAGCATCTGGAGGCATGCTGCTAACGTGAGGAAATGTCTTGACATGAAGTTTAGCAGAGGTGGGCAAGGGGACGACTCTGGATGATGAGTTTGACGACTCTGGATGATGAGTTTGACGCGCTGGCACCACAACAATGCCGTCCCCATAACAGACAACCCCTTTGCCAGCGGCCACCATCGACCCACAGCTACACGACACTCAAACTGACCCCGAAGCCCACAACTATTGCCCAATTTCCACTATTGTAGCCAACTGCGAGTACTCCCAAGATCACCCCCTCTTCCATCCCTGTGCCAACCACCGTTGCCCTCAAACCTTCCCCAACGTTTGTACCGACTCCCTTTCTTCTCTTGCGCCAATAATCACTGGTTCCGTGGAACCAAGCCCCGGCTGTGTCTACGACGGTTCAACCATTGCCCAGTCCGACTCGCCAACCACAGTACCTCCCACTCAAACGCTTCAGCTTCGACCATTGCCCCAGCCACAACTCGCCCTGTGCGTCAGACAGTAATGTGCAAACATAGACATCCTTTCACTACCTCGAATACACACACCACGTAATATACACATCCACGGTTGGGATTTTGGAACAGACATGCCCTCCCACTGCTGGCCTATACCTACCGATGCAGCATTTCGTAGACCCAACGAAACCAGGGAGAACGCACTGCGTTCGATACGTAGTTACTGCCGACTTCATCTCACCAACAAACCCCCCTCCGAGTGCGCCGGGACTGTCCCCTCGCTTCGGCAACAACTTGCGCTGTGTGGAGCACTACATTCGTGCGACTCAACCTGTCCTTGTACTAATCCCTTGTACATGTGATGTTAGTACAAATGGACTGTTAGTACACATACCAACACTAATTTCATGTCTGCATCAACACTAAATATCGTTTTCTTTTTCGATTTCGTATTTCATACAAAAACGCAGGGTTTCGTTTGTACCAAGATCGCAAGTGCAATGTGGTTGGCATGGCGGTGCATTGCGTGGGGGGGGCTCGTGTGCATCGTGGCCACCACCGCGCAAGCTGCGCGAGGATGTGCCATGACGCAAGACTGTCTCAACCCCGACAACACGCCAGACTTTAACGAGTGCATCCCCAAAGCTCTAGAGAAGGTAGTCTCGCCACAGCCGGTACACGTCCGCCAACTTCTCGTGATGTGGCAGGTATACTCATAATATGCGTAGATGTCAGGCAAAGGATGGGCCAACGGTATGCAGAGTCATGATCTCGCCGCTCAAGTGTTCAAGCGTTGTCTGCGATTCCTGTAGTGACTGGTGGTGGGGCATGTAGCACGGATGCCGATTGCCACAAAGGCACATGTGTCGACAGCATCTGTCGTTGCAAGGAACGCCATTCATTTGACTCTTTTATTCTCTCTTACCGATTTCATCATGATCTAGGTGGACGGAGTTACGGCCGGCGCGCACTGCGACGACTTTGCGATTCAATGTCCAGAGTACAAGGACGATGCGTGCTGTTCGTGGCAGCAGAACCGAGCCCTGGCTGCAAATTTCAAGCTGATTTCGAGTTTCTTCGGCTCGGATGGTGGCGGTTGCGATGCTTGGTACACAACTTTAACCATGCATTCGTCGTCTTGATTGTTGCATTATCTCTAGCGCTGTCAACATCATGCAGCTCTGGTGCGGCTTGGTGTGCTCGCCTTTCCAAGCCGACTTTATGCAGATGCATATGCCGTACCCAAGCAACTCGTTTCGTTTGGACCCCATGACTGGCGTTGACCACGTCAAAGTGCTCGAGGTTCGTACGGCCACATTGCCCCACAGTGCAAAATGCCCTTCTCATCCCCGATTATCTCGCCAGATGAATGTGAGTTTGTCCACGCCTTTTACTTGTGGACTCTTCGACTCATGCAAGAACACGCCGCTCGTGTCCGTGACTGATGCGCTCAAGTCGTCCGTTGGATTTCTCAACTACCAAGCGCAGACGGGAAGCATCGGTCACGGCCAGTTTATGTATTTGCAATTTGGTACGTCTGCTGGCGTATTTCACTTGAATGAGGGAACATGGCGCGGTGGACGGGCGATTCAACTTGCAAACTTAGGCCGCAATGCATCATACTTCAACCATTCGAACCTCAAATGCGACAATTACTCGCAAGTACGGCACCCAACTGCGTTGGCATCCCTGCCCCTGCAAGCGCAGCTTTTGTCTTCGATTGCAAACCCAGCAGCGCCAGCGCAATGTCCATGCTCGTCGTGCAGACTGACGTGCAATGCCCCGTCCAACTCGTCAACGCACATTACATTGGTGCCTAACCCGATATCGATCTGGGACGGGTTCGATGCCACCCTCGTGGCCGGGGTCTACTCTGGGATTGCAGTCTTTGCCGCCGTTCTCTACTTGACCCATCGAACTCGCTAGACATTATCAATTACCACGACACTGTTCGCTGCACAGAGTTGAGTTTGGAATCTACGACCACCAGCATGCCTCTGTGGACTCCCCCACGCTGCACTGACGAGAATAAATCGCTGTGTCGTGCCACCGACAGGTCCATCAGTCCACCCTTGCCCACCTGCGATGCATGTATTACGGCAGCAAAAGTTACCTTTTTACGGTGGCATTCAAATCGCTCAACAAGATGCTGCCTTGTCGGGATGTACAGTCCGGGGCGAGGCGGTCGAGAACCGCGGTAGGCACGCCCTGAAGGACCACCCATGTTGGCAATCGACAGCGCTTTGGTGTCAACGACGTGAACTTCATATCTTGCGTGGCCTGGGCAACGATGCTCAAAGCGCCGGCGTCCTTGCGGCTCGCGTTGTCGTCCAAGGTTCTTAAGGTGGACTCAGGCATGGCGCTATGGGTCGAAATGTAGCAGTCGGTGATGTCGAACGCGACAATGCCAAATCAACACCACCTGTCGCTTCGACCTCGTACATCAACTTCGGGGATAATTTGGCCGATGCATGGCTTAGCGTGCCAACGGCAGCGCCAGAATACAGGGTTGCAAGTTGGGGCAAGTTCAAGACGGGTGGCATCAAGCGTTAGTGCATGGAGGAGTGCTGGGTTTCATGAACCCCCGGCAAAGGTCGACTAGGCCATATCCACTGCGTTCCGAGGCTGGTCGAGGCTGAGTAATACGGGGACATGTGGACGTGGTCGGCCGAGTGCTGCTCGACCTCGGGGCGGCCATGTTACCTGATTTGAAGGGGCAGTTCAGTAGCACTTGTCCAAGCGCGCAGGAAGGAGGAGAACGAAGGAGCTTTTGCTCTCTCCCTTTGGCCCCTAAGTTCCCCTGGGAAGGGTCATGGGTTGGGGTGATTGTCGCCGAATCTGTTAACCAAGGGTGTTTGCGTTGATTGACAGTGAGTTTGACAGGAGACTGCCTGGCGGTCGAGCAACACAACTACACCACACGACCGCAACAAATTCATGGCGCTATCGATGGATACGAGCACTTTCACGTTGCATGCGATCGATGACGGATGACACTGTTCGATATGTAGTCGCATGCATTTAGTA
Organism: Aphanomyces invadans; assembly: GCF_000520115.1. Lineage (NCBI taxonomy): Eukaryota > Oomycota > Saprolegniomycetes > Saprolegniales > Verrucalvaceae > Aphanomyces > Aphanomyces invadans. The sequence goes on from NW_008580159.1 coordinate 521,785, forward strand.
ACGTTTGCGTCGTCAGTCGGCAGGGAAACTGACGACGGTGTGCTGGCCGTCTGCCTCGCGGCATTGAGTAAGGTTACCGTAACATATAGCCATTGAGCTCATCGAAGAGGACAAACGGGGACTGTGTAGTCCGACAATGCAAATTGGCGCGCCACTTTCCGCGACTCGTTACCGACCCTGCTAAGTCAAATCCACCTCAAGCAGCAACGGCAATTCAAAGTTATGCCCGCCTGGGCACGTCCGAATAGTTGGGCGTGTCAAGGGGCTACTCGACAGTCTCTGTGCATGGTCGGTCAGCGGCCTCAATTTGATTCATCGTGAAACATATATTCCACGTCGACTTTGACACGATGCTTCACACCCTATCTGTTGAGTTCGACACTCCTCCTTTGAGAGTCGCGGTGGGGATCTCCCTTGGCGATTTCTGCATCCCCAATTCTCGACTTTACCGAGACACGTCGTTGAGCCAGCTAAACCGTCACCCTTGTCATCGGAATGGGACAAGGAACACAAGCGCCAAGCGGCGGCAAGTAGCGATTGCAATCGTCACGTGAGCAATTTTAACCAATCAAAAGTAGTTTGATGGAGCTAATTTTGAATTGACCAATCATGTTTATTGAAATTTGAAACTGGCATTTCGATTGGTCAATGACTTGACATTGCGGAGTATGCCACAGTTTGATCGAGATGAGCGGCGCGAACAATGCATCGTCGGCTGACCTGCAAGGTGTGAAGGTATACGTGAGAGTCCGCCCCATGAGCACAGCTGAAGTTGAACAAGGATGCGACAGCGCCTTCGCAGCGGAGTCTACATCGATCACTCTAGGGCCGAAAACGTACACGTTCGACAAAGTGTTCGACGCAACCCAGTCCCAGGACCATGTCTTCTCAAACAGCGCTGCGGCATTGCTGGATGGGTTCTTTCAAGGGTACAACGCAACAGTATTTGCGTACGGTCAAACAGGGTCGGGGAAAACGTACACCATGGGAGTGGAACATGGCGGTGTTATTCCACATGTCGTCGACGAAGTCTTTTCCCGTAGCAAGAAACTCGACACGGACAAGATGACGACAGTCGTCCTCAAGATGTCGTACTTGGAAATCTTTAACGAGGAAGTTTTCGACCTGCTGGCACCCACGGCCTCGACAAGTCTGAATGTTCGCGACGACATCAAGCGCGGCATCGTCGTTTGCGGCTTGTCTGAACACATTGTCAGCTCGACGGAAGAAGTAAATCAGCTCCTACTCCAAGGTGCCAGCAAACGAGCCACCGCGTCCACGGGCATGAATGACACGAGCAGTCGATCCCACGCGATCTGCACCCTGTCGATGCATCAGCAACCCGCAGAAGACAGCGCCAAGTTTTCCAAATTCCACCTCGTCGATTTGGCTGGGTCTGAACGGGCCAAGCGAACGCTTGCCACCGGCGACAGGTTCAAAGAAGGTATGACGACATTGCATCTTCGGTCTTCCCTCTCATGATGATGCACGTGCTCTAGGTGTCCACATCAACCAAGCATTGCTCACCCTTGGCAAGGTCATCACGGCCCTCAGCGACAAGAAGGCATTCGTTCCATACCGCGAGTCCAAACTCACGCGACTCCTTCAAGACAGTTTAGGTGGCAACAGCAAAACAGTCATGATTGCGTGTGTGAGTCCTGCCGACTCGAACTATGAGGAAACGACGAGCACGTTGCGGTACCATAAATTCACATGCTCAACTTAACACAATGCACAAAACTCGTCAGGTACGCCGAGCGAACGCGATGCATTCAGAACAAGGCTGTGATAAACAAAGACCCGGGAGCTTGCGAGATCAAATACCTTCGACAACAAGTCGAACTGCTGCAGTTGCAGTTGTTGCAGGCCAAGTCGACGTTGCATGCGCCGACACATGACGGTCTTTCGTTGAGTCTGTCGTCGTCGCCTGTGTCCCCGTCGTCCGCTGTCGAACTGACACGGATGAAGAAAGAAATAGCGCTATTACGCCAAGCCAAGGAACAATGGAAAAGTATTGCGCAGCATCAACATGGCGACGAAAGAGCACTCACCCAGGCTGTTGAAATGGAGATGGAGGCAGATGGTGTGCTCAACACGTCAGCCGACTTGGAAGTACGCAGGACCCGCTGAAATTGGTCAAGGAATGACGGTGCCATGTAATAGAACATGGAGCGTGTGATTGAAGAGAAGGAAGCGATGATGGCGCTGTTGAACTCTGTCGACGAACACCACATTGGGGCAGAATTAGAGGCTCTCGGCAAAAAGTACGAAGAGAAAATCCAGACGCTGCAAACGCCGACGAAAAAGTCACAACTGGCGGTCGTCATGGCCGCACAGACCGAAGTCCGACGGCTACAACGGCTGCACCAGCAAGGCCAGCTGAAGATTTCGTCGCTTCAAATCGAGCTAACAAGCATGAAGCAGCTCAAGGCGTCCCTTCAACGGAAGCTCAAAACGGAAGTGGTCAACGCGCAAAAAGAGCAGCGAAAGCAATCGTTAACGATCATGCAGCTGCAACGCAAGGACGCGAAGAAGCAAGTGGAGATCCAAAAACTCAGCCAACTTCACGCTCACCAAAACACCCTTCTCAAACGCAAGAACGACGAGTTGGTGAAATTGCAATCTTCTAAGCGATTCAAACCCAGTACGCTGTCGTCACTAACCATGTGGCAGAATTCAGGTCCTTCGTTTTAGGTGAGCCTGCTGTGTTGTCGACCGATGCGGCCACGCAACTTGTCGACGAGGTGTTGGACGTGGAGATGACAATAGTTGGAGCTAAAGCTGCTATCAAGGTTGAGATCGAGGAACGCATCGAAATTGGTATGACCATGCGAACAACCTGGTCCACGTTTTAAGCTTGTTTCATCGATGATTGTAGCCAAGACCCTCCGGCGAACACCACCGGGACCAGAAAAGCAAAAAATCGACTTGCAGCTTGCTGACAAGAACGCAGTCATTCGAAAACTCCAGCAAAAGTTAGACTTGGTCGAGAAACATCACCGACACTCAGGCGGGACTGCCTCCCAACTGTGCCCCTCGTCAGTGCAGTCTTGCCACAAAGTGATTCAGGTGCGAAAACTTCCTTGCCTGGAAATGTGATTGTTTGACGCCATGCAAATCCAGGCCTTGCTGACTACTACGGTGTCGGCGAAAAAACGTTGCTTGGAGCTGGCGGATGTTGACAAGCAACTTGCTCAAACGGAAGAGCAACTAGTCGAGCAACGAGCGACTGCTGACTCGCTGGCTGCTGAAGTCAAACGGCTGGAAGTAGAGCTGGAGAGTCGACCTCCCAAGAAAGAGCGACCGAAACCAAAGGTCACCACTGACGTTGAAGAAGACGAGATGCCGAGTGAGAGTGAAGACGACGGTGGCGAGTATGATGACGACTCGGATTACACAGAAGACCGCAACTCCAGAGGACGAACAAGCAGTGGGCGCAAAGACAAAATCAAAGTCACTGCCGCGACTGTCACCCCCGGCGATGCTGTGGCGGTGGATTGTTGCCAATGCAACGGTAAATGTGCCACCAAAGCATGTGCATGTCGTGCGCGATCAGGACGATGTGGTGACAAGTGCACATGCAAACCGCACAAATGCGTCAATCGTGGGAGTATCGTTGCTGGTGACGTCGACAGCAATAGCATCCTTCAGGAACTGTGCGGGCCGAATCACGAGCTTTCGCTTCGGGGTACGACAATGTATTCTCGTCATCGCATTCTCATCTGGCGTTGAGTCTAGGTATTGCGTCGCCAGCACCGCTGAAAACACCAATTTTGTCCCCATTCGGGTCGAAACGAGACAAAGAGAACTCTGGTGTGCACGTCTTGGTGACCCCGCCCCCGCCCATGGTACAATCCTGCAAACCCAAGGTTTCGAAGAAAGGACTAACGAGGGGCTTACAAGCATCATCATCATCGGCGACTGACTGCGGACTCCCCCATGTGAAGAAGCTGTTCGACCCAAACCAGTCCTTCTCCGTGAACCCTTCCTCGTCCATGTCGCTGGCCTCGCAACTCCAAATGCTGTAACATATCCCAACGAACAATCTCTTTCCCGCATCTCTCCATCTCCATCTCTCTCCACCCATTCCCATCGTCGTCCTGGTGCCGCCGGGTCGCGGTGGAAGGGCAGCTGCAATTTATTCATGTTGCGAAGGATTTTATAAAATTCTTTGATTTTGGCATATATTTCGGGAAGGGTTGGGGGTCGAAAGATTATGGTATTATTCACATCACTTGCAGAACCAGCGATCGTGCTTGATCTCCACGCGGCAACGGCGGCATGAGCAATGACATCAGTCTTATCAACGGCGGCTACGGGCCTGTCCGTGGGGGTGGCCTTGTGGAAACGGTAGACGATGACTTTGACGGATACGACGACGATGACACGGTGAACACGTCCGCGATTATCTTACATCCGACGCAAGGTGCGACGACGTCGACGGTCGCGACATCCACTCATTCGTCGTGGAATTATACCATCGAGCCGCAACTGTTCCGCGGACTAAGCAACCAAGGGGCGACGTGCTACATGAATTCCCTTCTTCAATCGTTGTACATGACACCTGAATTTCGCCACCAATTGTACCAGTCCGTGACAACGCGGGACCATGACGACGCGACGGACCTCGAGACGAACATCCCATTCCAACTGCAAAAGCTGTTTGCCCACCTCCAACTCAACAAGGAACGGAAAGCAATCGACACGAAGGCGTTGACGAAGAGCTTTGGGTGGAATTCGTCGGACGTATTCCAACAACACGACGTCCAAGAGCTGTGTCGTGTGCTGTTCGACGCGCTGGAAGAATCGCTCAAGGGCACCCCGACCGAACATTTGGTCAACGACTTGTACCAAGGTAGATGATCTCGATGATGCCACGTCATTGACTGCCATCCCTCCTCTGCGTCTGTAGGCCAATTGAAAGACTATGTGCAATGCGCGAGCTGCGGCAACGAGAGCAGTCGCCTCGACAACTTTCTCGACCTGAGTTTGGTCATCCGGCCGTTCGGGTCGACGCAGATGATGCAAAGTGTCGAGGAAGCGATCGAATACTTTTTGAAGCCCGAGGTGCTGTCGGGCGAAAACCAGTGGGACTGCTCCAAGTGCGCCAAGAAGCAGGACGCGATCAAGGGGCTCAAGTTCTCCAAGCTCCCGTACTTGCTAGCGCTGCAGCTCAAGCGTTTTGACTTTGACTACACAACGTTCAACCGCATCAAACTGAACAACGAAGTGCGCTTCCCCAAGTACCTGAACATGAACACGTATGTCCACGACACGAAGGGCGGCGTGATCGCGCGCAAGATGTCCCTCGAGCGACAGGAACTCAATGACAGGCGTGAAGACGACAGCGGAAGCGACCGCCTCACCGCCGACGCGACGTCCCCCACGTCCGTCGGTGGCTCGCTGCCTTCGTCCCCTACGAATGCGCCGTTCGACGAGAACGACGACGACGAACCTCTTCAAGACACGTGGAACCCCGATTACGACGTCGATGCAGTCATCCAATCGACGGGGCCGTTTGTGTACGAGCTCTTTTCGGTCCTGATCCACTCGGGCAGCGCCATGGGGGGCCACTACTACGCGTACATCAAGTCGTTTGAGGATGGCAACTGGTTCAACTTTAACGATTCCACCGTGAGCAGAATCACGGAAGCCGAGGTCCGGACGGCGTGGGGGCCCAAGGCCCAGCCAGCAGGCACCATGTCGTATGGAGGCTACCGCTTGTCTGGCAGCACGTCTGCGTACATGTTGATGTATCGTTTGGTGGACCGCAGCCGCAATCGAGCAGGGATCGCGGACTCGCAAGTGCCATCGTTTCTGAAGGACTTGATCTTGGATGACGAAGCCAAGCGGGTCGAACGGGAGAAGGAGCGCGAAGAAAAGGCTCGGTTGATCATGCTCAAGGTGTTTTGCGACGACGCAACGTTCAAGACGATGCACATTTCGAAACTTACGCCGCTCCAAGAAGTGACAGAGAAAGCGTGCGTCTTGTTCGACCACATTACGTACCACCCCGACTTGGTTCGGCTGCGAAGCTACAGCGACTACACCAAGATGCCCCAGGACACGTACACGGGAAGGGAGCAGTGTAGCCTCATGCAACTACAACTGTACACGCACAGCTGCCTGTACCTGGAAGTGCGCCAGTCGGTGGACGAACCGTGGGTCGAATACGACGGAACAGCGTTGCAGCTTGTCGTCCGCAAGTACGAGCCGCACCCGACGCCCCACTTTTCAACCCCCCCTTACAACTTACAGATCTCGGACCGCGCGACCGTCAGCGATCTTGTTGACGTTCTCAGCACCAAGTACGGCCTGTCGCGGTCACAGTGCCGCGTGCTGCACATGAGCTCAAACGGGTACTGGAACATCCAAACGAGCATCTTGAACCCGGCCGACGAACCCATGTATATGCAGCGCACGCTGCAGCATGACATTCGATTGCGTCACGGCAGCGAGGTGTACGTGGAAGCATGCCCAAGCCTGGATACGTGGAGCGACGCCAAGGACCTATTTGAGACGAAGGCGCACGAAATAACTATCCAGGTCAAGTGCAAGGAAAAGGCGATATCGAGTCGCGTCAAACGTGCCTCGGTCGACGGCGGCCAGCCGGCAGTGCCGATCGCCGACACCGTGACATGGCCATTCGTGGTGGATCGCCGAGACAATCTCCGCGTCCTCAAGGATAGACTAGCACTGTTCCTCGACATGCCGATCGACACGTTCAAGCTGTTTCGCGGATCGGAGCAAGCGCAGGAGCTCAAGGACCTTGACACGTCGTTCAAAAACTTGACGTTGATGGACAACTCGACGTTGTTGGTCGCAGGTGGCCGGCCGCTAAAAGCGAACGAGTTTCATGTCCAGATCAAGTGGTACCAGCCGAAGCAAACCCCGACGACGACAGAAAGCGCACCGGCGTCGCCGACATCAGCCGACCAAACGCCGTCGCCGCGACTTTTTCTCGATGGGGGGACGACTGCAGGGGAACTAACGTGGCTGACGACGCTGATTGTGTCGATGGACACCGCCGTCGACGACCTCCGTGCGTCCGTCCGCGCCGCGTTTGATGGAAAGGGCATTGCCGCCCCATACATTCGCCTCCGCGACTTCGCCAACAATCGCATGAGCATGGTGCTCGCCGACGGCTTCCCACTCAAGAATGCGTCCAACCTGACGCTGTACGAGAACCGCCAGTTTGTCGTAGAGATCTTGCCCGCCCCCGAGCACCTCCCCCGCCATCACATGTTGTACTATGTGACCGTGTTCGACCGCGCGACTTTCACATTTGGATCACGCCACGAAGTCGTGTTTGCCACCCGCCATGACACCGAGCACTGGATGGACGTCCTTGTGGCGAAGGTCGCACAAGTCACGGGACTCCCGGAAGCCACGATGCAGTTTGCCAAACCGTTCCAATTCCAGGAAGTGAGTGTGATGGACGTCGAGGAGTTCACGTGGTCCGATCGAGACAGCGGACGCCGGTACACCAACCTGCATGCGCTTGGCACCTACGGCGACCGCCTCCTCGTGTCGGACAGCGCGGTGCCGCTCAAGGAACTGTCCACTGAAGAACGCGCGGCCCTCTTGGCCCAAGTCGACAAGTCAAGCGGCATCGACACACTGTACCACAACTCGTCGACTGTATATGGCCCCGTCGCGCCAAGCGGGCAGTATGGAACATCGACTTACCGGTATGCCAAGCCAAAGGAAGCGGCGCTTGTAATCCGGACCAAGTCGACCAAATCGTCGAGCACCGCCGCCAGCGGCAGCGACAGTGTCCCGGTATCGCCGGGGGTGTCCACCGACGACGATGCGGACTCGAAGGAGTATGAAAGGGCAGGAGGCGTGGCGCTGTTTGACGACCTGCATTAAGACAAACGTAATAATTGTTGTCCTGCTCATCTCGTTTGAGTGAACGCGTCATGACGGGCGAAAATCCATTAGCAGGGTTGAATGACGACTCGTTTGCTCCTGGGAAGGATCCAAATTTCTAATGGGCGAGGCCCTTTTCAGCGGCGGCGGCAACTTCCTTGCAGTGGTAGTCAAAGATGTTGCAGTCCGAGTACTTCCAAGGGTAAGGCTTGTTGCGGATCTTGTTGTGGGAGTACACAGGGGCGTCGTGGTGGTCAGCATGTTCATGGTTGAAGTGGGCCGCAAAGCTGATGACGGTAAACACACCCGTGAACGCAATCGCGCCTTGCGAGATGCGAGTCCACAATTGCATTTGCTGGAGAGCTTCAGCATCCGAGCCGTGCGCGGACATGTGGCGCACTTGGGAGGCGCGGGACACAGCGCGGGACAAGGACTTGGTCAAGATCGCAGACTACTCACACATACACCACATGAGGTTTATTCTCCTAGCGTTATGGAGCCAAGCGACTGCGTCCACCCCATGCTGCATGCATATTCACCCACCATTATAGCTTTTCTGAACTGACTGGTCCCGCAATGGGGAGAAACAGTTCTATGTTTCAAACAACAGTGATATGCAAACCTCAAGTATAAAGTTTAAAACACTCATTCAGCACAAAGACATGCTCGCTAAGGAATCCGGATAAATCTGTTCGGATACGATCCCAAACCCAAGCTCCGCACTAGTACAACAATGCGGCCCTTAACACGAAGCAATTCAGAATCAACGCATCGGAGGCATGCCCAGAGCAGCTAAAGCCATCCCTACGTGTCGATTTTAGGCTAGGTCGTACACACGAAGGCAGAGAGCGCTGCAATGTTTCGAATGTGGGGATGCGAATTTTGCACTAGAACTCATTATGATTGGTAGAAATTCCGAATGTGTTGCAACAAATCAACTTGAAAAGCGCATGACTTCTCGGATGTCCTGCAGAACATCACGTGAATCAAAGTCGGCATCAGCCTGCGACACGCAGTAGCACCGTAGTGGTGACAAGAGAGAGCACGATATCATACTCAACGTGAAGGCACAACGGTTTGTTTCGTTGTTTAATGGCCTTGCTGGTATCCGGAAATATTCGGATATCTGGATCCGTGCCTTTTCGCATGCAATGACACAAATTTGGCGCAAATCGAGGAATTTTTACACGATTAGTCAGTATTAGTAGAAAATTTCACGCATTCAATTGCAAAAACGCGAAATGTATGCAATTTGAAAGGTGTTCTCGATAAAGTTTCCAAAAAAAGTTTTTTTCAGTCTGGACCATATTGACCAAAACCATAGAATACTTGACAAAGCGTTCGGGGTATCTGAGGGGACCAAAGGACCCTTCCGCCATCTACCTCCCACAAGCACGCCGCCTCCCTGCGTCATCGAGGCTGACCCCGAGAGTTCCACTCGCGGGTTGGAGTGTCCATCGTTGTCCACGCATGAACGATCGATCCGACATTGACATGGACGTTCGAGCTGAACAAAACGCGAACCAGAGACAATCGTCCCTTCCTAGTAGCTACGCGAGTTCTGTCGGCCAAGTCAACGCCACCTTTCATGTGCGAGGAGGCCACGCAGGAAGCGGGCACACTGCATTGCCACAAGTACACACGGATCACGACCGACTGGCTGTACGAGGACTTGGTTCGGGTTCGATTGCATCTCCTGCGACCGCTGCTCCTCGATCGTTATCATGTACTTCGTCGTCCGGTAGTACCAACGTGTTGCTTGAAGTATTGGGCGGCACTCCCCGCGGCAGCAGTGACGTCTCGCAGCAACAACGATATTCCAACCAAAAGAACTCCCAAACGTTCTTCCCGTCGACGGAAGGCAACGTCAATGAAGATGAATCCAAGCCACGACACCCCACATCAAGCCACCTTGCTGTCGACAACCATGGCCACGGTAGCAGCGCCGCCATGATGATGGTGTCTACATCCACAAACCGCCGGAAGCGCGAACGAGACGTTTCCATGCACTCCACGGATAGCTACCTCTCCCACAACATGTACGACACGGACGAAGAAAAAGTGCCCGTGATTGACCCGTCCGAACGCGTGGAGCATCGCAGTACGAAGATCGTCCGCCGAGAAATCGTCATCGCCTCGCCTTCAGGCATGGACGATGACAACGACTGCTCAGCTGGTGGAGACGACCCCCGAACGAACAAGCTGGTGCTGCCGGAAACGCGACCACACCACCTCGGCTTTGATGTGCAGCCCGTGGACATCATCTTGCACGTGTTTTCGTTCCTGGTCTACTCGGATGACGTGTACCAGATGCAGCTCGTGTCGAAGCGGTGGCGGGAGCTCACAAGCACGCCAAGTCTGTGGCGCATGCTTCCAGACGTGACGGCCGACGGGAGCATCAACTGGCTTAACTTCCGCAACCTCGGTATCAAGAACAAAGGCACGGAAGGCACGTGTTATCGGTGCTTTCAACGGAGCACGGGGCGGATGCTCGCGATGAAGCGAGCACGGGTCTTCCCCAAGGTACATTGCCTTGTTCATTCGCTCTGGGCATGACCTCGATGGTTGGGTTAGGGGGAAGGTGTGCCGTACTACATGTTGCGCGAACTTGCGGTGCTCCAGGGCATCAAACACCCAAACATTGCGTCGCTCGAGATGATCTCGCTCGCAAATGACGAACTCCACGTGTTCTTTCCGTTTGTGGACAAGACCTTACACGAAATTATCAACCCGACGAGCGATCCGAACGGCGGCCGCATCCTGCCAGAGCATCAAGTATAGTCAACGCCTCTGGTTTCAGCTCACGGCGCAGTGTAGGTGCGGCGCTTTTTGCATCAGCTGCTTGATGCGATTGCCCATTGCCATCGTCGAGGCGTGCTCCATCGAAATCTCAAGCCGAAACATCTCCTCATCGACACGGACTCGCCGGATGAATTAGGTACACTTGGCAACGTCGGTGCTGTGCATGTTGAACGTGCCTGGCAGTCTCCTTGCATTGTTTGGTTGAGCTGGCCTTCGTGGATTGGGTACGAGAGGCTGTTGGTTGCAACTCGCACGGTGCATTGAGAGTGGGGTTTTCGTGTGAAGATTTTGTTGAGGGGCTGTCGTCGATCCGTGGGATGAAGTCGCGAAGTGAAGTGTTGTGATGGTTCTCCTGTTGGTGTGTTCGAACTGAGTTTGTGTGCGATGGGCCCGGAGCTCAGCTTGAGGGAGGTGACTGACCGTT